>NW_007578375.1:0-9134 GCF_000690725.1 Stegastes partitus
AAATAATATACATTTTCTCATCTTTACAGATGTGACTCTTGTTACTTTTCATTACTTAAAGAAGAAGTTCTGTTTACCCCACTTGGCTTAACACCAAATTATTGCTGAGATCAACAACACTGTTATTATACACATCATTCTTGAATGTTAAGTCTGAATGTGTAGCGGTTGTGTACTGTCTTCTGCGTTGTGTGATACACCAAATCCAGACCGCTCGTCCTTTGGCTCCAACCAGCCATTTATTCACAGATTTACAGGATACTGGTAAAAGACACTGATGTTAGGTCTCACAGCCATCACCACAATAATAAGCTCTGGGAATTACTAAAACGAAGAAGTTATTCAGCTAACTGTTAGCATTGACACCACGGGGATGACTGGTAATTACAATCCAGCTAGCAGTTACCGGTAATGTGGTGTGCTATTTTCCATA
Organism: Stegastes partitus; assembly: GCF_000690725.1. Classification (NCBI taxonomy): domain Eukaryota; kingdom Metazoa; phylum Chordata; class Actinopteri; family Pomacentridae; genus Stegastes; species Stegastes partitus. Next base: position 434 of record NW_007578375.1, read on the forward strand.
AACAAGCCACTACTGTCACAGAAGCATTTTGCAGGAAAAAAACAAAAGGACATCTTTATATATTTACAAAGATAGACACACACACACACAGATTCTTCTTCTCTTCTCTGTTACAGCTCAACACATACAGTCCAAACTTTTAAAGCTGGAGGGCTTCGTCCATCATAAGTGCACTATATAAAAGCACTATATCTTACCCAGTGCACCACCTGCACAAGCCAGAAATGTACCACTAAAATAATCTTATTCACCATTTCACACAGAGCTTAATATTGATCGACCTCCCACAGAGACGGGACACAGCAAACTGGCAAAGTAACACGGGGTGCACCCCTCAAGTCTGCAGGGGGCCAGCAGAGGGCACCAACATTGCATCTAGTGGGGAAATTAATACATTATAAATAAGGCAAGTAATTGTATTATGAAAAGAGATGGCAAGTGGAATCATTAACTCTGCTACAAATGCACAGCAGTGAAGTCTTTTTCTTCCAACAGATTTCCTTTAGGTGATGACAACAGGCTGTAATTCAGTAGTAGATTTTCTACATTCACCAATATTTAATGGTGAGAGTAGCTGAAATACAAAACCTAACAGGGTGTAACTAGTAAAAATTAAGCTGCATGTGTGGAACGCCATATTTATTCAAATCATCCGTTACTTGTTAGAGCACACAGAGCATGATCATGATGTCACCCTTTTTATTTAGTTCTTAGTGCCATAATTCGGTGAATATGAGGAAAAATGACTTTTTTTTTTTTTTTTTAAGAAAATCCCTTTTTTTCCCTCTTTATTATGTTTATTATCTTTTTTTGGCTTTAAAGTCTCAGGTGTTTGAGTCATAAGATACCCACCTTTTAAAGGAATGCCTGAAACAACAAAATGCACCACACATTGTTAAGCAGAATGAATCCATTTGATTATTTTCAATCTCCTCTTTCCACTCTTTGCAGCTTTTTCTGGCGCTGCTCCTTACATCTTAACCAAAGTGTTTGTCTTTTACTGTAATTCCAAAGTTCTGAGTTCTCCAAACTGGAAATGAATGAGTGGTGCCAGCAGAAGGAAGACCTTATCCGGTGCCATTCATCTGATTGTGAATAAGAAGACTGCATGAACAACATCCTGAGTCGACCATTTCCAGTTCAGCTTCCTCTGATGGAAGGACAGATCAGCTCTTTCAAACGTTTATTAATCTATGTTCTTAGCATTCAGAGGTTCTCTGTCTTACCTTTTACTTCATTACAGTTGTTGATTAGCAGGTGATTAATTGAGCAGTTCCATTTCCTGGAACAGATGTTTACTGTTTCTAAAAACTATGTACTAGGCATACAGACTCTTTAATGTGTCTATTAGGTCATCTAGGTTTAACAAACGGTATTGCATGTCCTTTTGTTTTTGTCTGAAAGACTCTTCTGAAATGTTGTTGTAGCACAACACTTGTACATGACTTTTATTCTAAACGACAGATATGGTAGTTGTATGTAAAAGTGCTTTGTGTTCCTTTGCTTCCATTGACTACACTTATCATCCACATAGCCTTGTAATTAATGTACAAATCCTGGCAAAGTCTTGTGTCATTACAGAACTGTACATGTTGCTATTGTTAATATTTATACACACTATGAACCATTAAAAAAAGCATCAACACATTAATGGCTGAACTTCAGAAATACTTTTACTGCACATTGAAAGTTCCATTTTCCAAAACAAATTAACTACAAATGCCTAAAAAAACAAACAAAAATAATAATATAAACATTTAACAAAACAGTTTGATTTATAAAATCAATCAGATTGGCCACCTGATCTCTGGATTTGACCATGAAAACTAATAAGAAAAAAATCCTGAGCTGTAGGAATGCAGTATTTCGTGATCTGTGATCACTTCTTTTCCAATTCCAGTCTATGGGAGCCAGGGCTTTATGGAGCCAGCAGCTAGTGGACGTGGTGATATTGCAGGTTTTTGACACTTCCGGGTTGGCTTCATTTTTCAGGGCCGGTTGTTAGGTCCATCTTTTATACAGTCTATGATATAAATATACGCTTCACAGGCATAAAAACTCACGGCGGGGCTCGTGCACAACATAAAAGAAAAAAACAGAACAAAAACGACAACAGACAAAAGTTTAATACATAAATTAAAACCATACAAATGCATTAGCACGACAATCAATTCCACCGGAAGTGCATTCACAACTTTAGTTTGTAATTTCCTGTCCTGACAGTGGAAGGTCCTCGCAGGAGAGGCTAAGCGGGAACTGACAGTGGTGGTCTGCAGCCACAGGTGCTCTCTGGGGGGTTTTGGAGCCAGCAACTAGCGGACGTAGTGATCCTGCAGGTTTTTGACACTTCCGGGTTGGCTTCACGTTGTTAAGTCCATCTTTTATACAGTTTGTTCGTATCTGTTGAACAGGCAGCGGTCCAGGGATAGGTCATGGTTGGCCATTTAATTTCCTGCAGGTAAACACTCCTCCAGCATGTCTTCCACTGCTCCCGGCCACCGTCACTCTGAGCGGTAAGTAACTTAGTGCTCCAGCGACAGCCTCTCCTTCAGCCAGCATGGATGAAAACACGTTAAAGCAGTTGGTGAAGTTCACCCAGGAGGGACAGCTGGAGTCTCTGGAGAAGCAGATCGCATCGGGCGGCTCAGAGGCGGTGCAGGCGGTCAGCAGCAGACACTGGGGCCGCTCGGGAGACACCCTGCTGCACTACGCTGCCAGACACGGACACCTGGACATCGTGGAGTACCTGATCCAGCGGCTGGACATGGACGTGGAGGTGTACAACAACGACTACAAGAGGCCGCTGCACGAAGCTGCCTCCATGAGCCACGAGGACTGTGTTAGCTTCCTGCTGCAGCGAGGAGCAGCGGTGGACAGTCTGAAGAAGGCGGACTGGTGAGAAAGACCATTTCAAAACGACCTGGTCATCATCTGTGCTGTTGGCTATATGGAGATGTGTCGCCAGGGGGCCCCAGGTCCCTTCGATAGCTCAGTTGGTAGAGCGGAGGACTGTAGTGGCTTCAGCTGGAATCCTTAGGTCGCTGGTTCGAATCCGGCTCGAAGGAGACACCTTTTATATAACGAGTGTACAGGTGTTGTCCCGGAAAAAGACCCCCACCTCCTCAAGGAGCTCAGTGAGAGCCATTCACCTGTAGATGAAAATAAAACAAGTCTAACAGTAATATTTAATATCTGTCTGTACATGGTCATGTGGAAATAATAAGAACAACAAGGACAGTTTTGATCTGAGCTTACTGTGAAAAGTTAAATATGCACCCCTCCAGATTTACTGGGGGGTGCATATTCTGGCAATGGGGTCTGCCAGAATATGCACCTCCCAGTAAATCTGTCCCTGTTGGTCCCAGCATTTTTAACTTTTCAGATTATGCTCAGACCATGATCATCAATAAATGTTGTGAATTTGGTGGCTTTAGTCCTCTGGGGTCAGAAATAGAGAGGGGTGCATATTCCGGCAGACCCCATTGCCAGAATATGCACCCCCCAATAAATCTGGAGGGGTGCATCTTTAACTTTTCACAGTAAGCTCATATCAAATCTATCCCTGTTGTTCTTATTATTTCCACATGACCATGTACAGACAGATATTAACTATTACTGTTAGACTTTTTTTTTTTTCATCTACAGGTGAATGACTCTCACTGCGCTCCTTCTGGCCTCCAGGACATCATGTGGACGGTTCATAGTCAGCTGTTTTATTTATTTTTTTGTATTTGAATGTAAGGAAGCCCAGAGCAGTCATGATTATTTTAATGCTAATTTTTCGTGTTGATTTATTAAATCATCTCATTTGTAACAAAGCTCAGTGATAAAGGGTTAATTTCTTTGTTATCACAACAAATCAACCTTAGATTCAGATTTTTTATTTTTTATTTGTTTTAATCACAGATGACGGGTGTCAGAGAGTGATTGGCTCCTATTGTGAACCAGAAACAGACATTTTATTTTATTTATTTTTTTCAATGACAACTGATACAGTCTCTGTTTTAGCTCCATATAAGATAAGATAAGATAACACTTTATTGATCCCCATTGGGGAAATTCAGGTTATATAGGCAGTGACTCTGAGAAACTGATCTTTTGCTTTCTGGAAATAACAAGATAAATCTACTTCTTATCACGAGAATACAAACTTAGTGTTTTTTGTGATACTGAAATAACGAACTTAATTAAAACAACATTTACAAGCGCAATCATTCTGGACTTCCATGTTAATGCTCAGTAGTGCAGGTATGTTTCTCTTGCATATGAGCAATAAAAGCCAGTACCATGTTTAAGGAGTTCATAATTCAAAAACGTTGAAAGTTTGACCAGTTGAAAGGCATGGAAAAATGTGCAATTTACAGTTTATTGGATTTTGTAAAAAGTTACTTAACTTAATATTTAACGGTAAAACTTTCTGGCATTTATTTTTGTTTTTTTTAAACCTACTTCTCTAAAATAGAATCTATATACTGTATATCAGTGTCTTTACAAATTACTGCAGAACATGTTGTAGGTAAGCCTGTGAGCTTATGATGCGACCACCTGCTTTGTTAGATTTCAGACGACGTGCCTGTGCTCTTCCAGGACTCCTCTGATGATGGCCTGCACTCGGAGGAACCTCGGTGTGATCCAGGAGCTTCTGAGCCACGGCGCTGACCCTGCGCTGAGAAACAAGGACGGCTGGAACTCTTTCCACATCGCCTGCAGAGAGGGCGATCCTCTGGTTGTACAGCACCTGCTTCATGCTGTGCCGGACATCTGGAGGACGGAGAGCAAGACGCGCCGGACGCCGCTGCACACTGCAGGTGAAGCATCCTCACATCCCCACATCCAGGATAGGCTATGACATGTGGTTGTAAACAGTTAGCTGATTTGCAAGTTTTACATTAACTACCAAGTTGTGACTAATACTTTCTCTGTTCATTATCCAGCAATGCATGGCTGTGAGGAGGTTGTTGGAATCCTGCTGGACAGGTGGGTTAAACTTTTGGATGAGGACTACGTCATAGGCAAAGCAACATTTGTCAAATTTTCCAGTCAGCCCTGGATGTTCTGTGTGACCTTTGGCATTTGCATTCCCAGACCTTTTTCACAGAATTGCTGCTCAAAATACCATAAAATCACATATACAGCTGATAAGACACACAAGACCCAGAGGTTGCTGGTTTGATTGCCAAATTGCCAGTATACAAGTGGCTGGTGGTAAATGAACACACAGCACATACTCCACTGAAAGATTTCCACACTCACGCCTATTTGACCTGTTTGGACCAAAAACAGCTCCATACTTGATGAATTGCAGGGACGACTTTGTCTGACTCACCATCACTGGTCCTCTTCCAGATGTGGCTACACCCCAGACGGCACCGACAGCTGTGGAGTCACTCCTTTCATGGATGCTGTCCGGAATGGACACATTTCTGTGGCCAGGCTGCTTCTGGAGAAGCACCAGGTAGAGTATAATGTGTCAGCGTTGGTACAGACATTTCTGTGCATTCTCTAAACCTCACCGGTGTGTTGCAGGCGTCTCCGACAGCATCTGACATACTCGGGGCTCAGCCGCTGCACCAGGTCTCTGTCACCGGTCAGGACGAGGCTCTGCGGTTCCTGGTGCAGGAGCTTCACGTAGACCTAAACCAGAGGGCGACTGGCATCCAGCTCACTGCCCTGCATTATGCTGCAAAGGTTTGATCAGTTACTCCCAGTCAGGAGTACTTATACTGTAGAACTGAACTGGACTTTGTGTGGGAGACTGTGGACAGAATATGGAGTAGATCATCTAATCTGAAACATAGAAGTTATAATAAAAACATATAGACAGCTGTGACACCTGAAAACCACGTGTTGAGAATGTATAGGAATGAGTTAGTGAGCAAACAGAAAGGTTACCTAAAAGTAAAAGTCATTAATAGCCTAATGGAAGTTCAAATAATGGATAAAATGGGTAAACGTGAAGGTTAAATGATTAAAAGGGTGAGTTAATGTTATGAATAAACAATAAAAACTGTTAGTAAGCTGAAAATGATGAATACATTGTTACAATGGTTAACTAAAACTGAGAACTAAATTCTGAATGTGTGAGCTAAAAGTATGGGATAAACGGCTGACATTGTTAGTGAGCATAGTGGCTACCTGTGAAGTTGTGAAATAGCTAAAACCATATATATATATATATATGGCTAAAACAACTGGATAAATGTTAACATGTTTGCTATAGTTAGATTCAATTAATGGATGTAGTTATGATTCCAGGTGCAATTAATGGAACAAAGTAAAATCACAAGTAATAAATTATTAAACCAGCTAAAAGAATGGTTGATAGTTAAAATATTTAGCTAAAAATAATGAAAACAAAAATAATACTGAACTTTTAAGCCAAAGATCATGGATAAACCACTGACATTTTTTAGCAAATGAAGGTTTTAAATTGCTATCTAATAATGATGAATAAGTAGTTGATGTTGTTAGATAAAAGAACGAATAAGTCAATAAATAAATAATGAAAGAATAAATTGTGAAATAGCTCAAAACTGCTGGTTAAATCATTGAAATTGTAGCTTAGATTAAAGGATAAATGGTGAAATAGCTAAAAGTATTAGAGGTTGAAAGGGCTAGCTAAAGGAATTTTGAAAATGGATGGAATGTTTTGCTAACTAATGGCTAAATGGTAAAAACAGATGTAACGATGTGATGGACTAGAGGCCGACTCTGTAGTGCTGACTGATGACGTGCTTAGGGTCACATGCCGACCTGTAGAGGTAGACACGGACAAAATAGTTGGTAGCCCTCAGTTAATGAAAGAAAAACTCACAATGGTCACAGAAATAACTTGAATCTGACAAAAGTAATAATAAATAAAAATTCTATGAAAATGAACCAATGAAAATCAGACATTGCTTTTGAACCGTGGTTCAACAGAATTATTTAAAAAAATAAACTCATGAAACAGGCCTGGACTAAAATGATGGTACCCCTGGAAAAGACTGAAAATAATGTGACTATAGGGACATGTTCAATCAAGGTGTGTCCTCTAATTAGCATCACAGGTGTCTACAAACCTGTCATCAGTCAGTTGGTCTATTTATAGGGTTACAAGTTGTCACTGTGCTGTTTGGTGACATGGTGTGGACCACACTAAACATGGACCAGAGGAAGCGAAGGAGAGAGTTGTCTCAGGAGATTAGAAAGAAAATGATAGAGCAGCATGTTAAAGGTAAAGACTATAAGACCATCTCCAAGCAGCTTGATGTTCCTGTGACTACAGCTGCACATATTATTCAGACATTTAAGATCCATGGGACTGTAGCCGACCTCCCTGGACGTGGCTGCAGGAGGAAAACTGATGACAAATGAAAAAGACGGATAATATGAATGGTAACAAAAGAGCCCAGAACAACCTGTAAAGACATTAAAGGTGAACTCCAAGGTCAAGGTCCATCAGTGTCAGATGGTACCATCCGTCATTGTTTGAGCCAAAGTGGACTTCATGGGAGACGACCAAGGAGGACACCATTGTTGAAAACAAATCATATAAAAGCCAGACTGGAATTTGCCAAACTGCATGTTGACAAGCCACAAAGCTTCTGGGAGAACGTCCTCTGGACAGACGAGACCAAACTGGAACGTTTTGGCACATCAGCTCCATGTTCACAGACGCAAACATGAAGCATATGAAGAAAAGAACACTGTCCCTACTGTGGAACATGGAGGAGGCTCTGTTATGTTCTGGGGCTGCTTTGCTGCATCTGGCTCAGGGTGTCTTGAATCTGTGCAGGGTCCAATGAAATCTCAAGACTATCAAGGTACTCTAGAGAGAAATGTGCTGCCCAGTGTCAGAGGGTCTTGTAACAGGATAATGACCCAAAACAAACACAGTTAGAAACACCCAAGAATGGCTCAGAGGAAAACACTGGACTGTTCTGAAGTGGCCTTCTATGAGCCCTGATCTAAATCCTATTGAACATCTGTGGAAGGAGCTGAAACATGGCGTCTGGAGAAGGCAGCCTTCAGACCTGAGACACCTGGAGTAGTCTGCTCATGAGGAGTGGACCAGAACACCTGCTGAGAGGAGCACAAGTCTCACTGACAGCTGGAGAAATGGTTTGACTGCAGTGATTGCCTCAAAAGGTTGTGCAACAAAATATTAACTTAAGGGTACTATCATTTTGTCCAGGCCTGTTTGATGAGTTTATTTTTTTAAATCATTCTGTTGAACCACGGTTCAAAAGCAACGTCTGATTTTCATTGGTTAATTTTCATAGAATTTTTATTTATTATTACTTTTGTCAGATTCAAGTTATTTCTCTGACCCTTGTGGGTTTTTCTTTCATTAACTGAGGGGTGCCAACTATTTTGTCCACGTGTGTACGTCTGACAAAACCGAATCCCTGGTTAACCCCAGATGTTTGACAAAATAGTCCTTTAACATATGAATACGTCCTCATTGGTTTTATATATTCATATTAATAAGTGAGAAAGTAATTACACATTAGAAGTTGTTAAGCTTTACCAGCACGGCTTGTGTCTGCCTCTTGAATAAGGACACGATCATGTTCTAGCTGAGGTTGTTACACTTGATTAAGTCTGACAATATTGACATCATTCTTCTGTGTGCCACTGGTTATTTATTTATTTATTTTGCGCTAAGAGACCTACGGTGAGTTATTAATATTGTTTTAATTGATTTGTAAGCTGATGT
>NW_007578375.1:9208-13200 GCF_000690725.1 Stegastes partitus
TGTGCTGTTTGGTGACATGGTGTGGACCACACTGAACATGGACCAGAGGAAGTGAAGGAGAGAGTTGTCTCAGGAGGTTAGAAAGAAAATGATAGAGCAGCATGTTGAAGGTAAAGGCTGTAAGACCATGTCCAAGCAGCTGATGTTCCTGTGACTACAGCTGCACATATTATCCAGAAGTTTAAGATCCATGGGACTGTAGCCGACCTCCCTGGACGTGGCCGCAGGAGCAACATTGATGACAAATGGAAGAGACGGATAATACGAACGGTACCAAAAGAGCCCAGAACAACCTGATTGCACTTGATTGGAGTGATCGCCTCAAAAGGTTGTGCAACAAAATATTAAGTTAAGAGGACCATCATTTTGTCCAGGCCTGTTTCATGAGTTTATTTTTTTAAATCATTCTGTTGAACCATGGTTCAAAAGCAATATCTGATTTTCATTGATTCATTTTCATAGAATTTTTATTTATTATTACTTTTGTCAGATTCAAGTTATTTCTGTGACCCTTGTGGGTTTTTCTTTCATTAACTGAGGGGTACCAACTATTTTGTCCACGTGTGTATGTCTGACAAATCCCTGGTTAACCCCAGACTTTTGACAAAATAGTCCTTTAACACATGAATACGTCCTCATTGGTTTTATATATTTATATTAATAAATGAGAAAGTAATTACACATTAGAACTTGCTAAACTGTACCAGTATGGCTTGTGTCTGCCTGTTGAATAAGAACATGATTATGTTCCAGCTGAGGTTGTTGCACTTGATTAAGTCTAACAATATTGACATCATTCTTCTGTGTGCCAGTGGTTATTTATTTATTTATTTTTGCACTAAGAAACCTACAGTGAGTTATTAATATTGTTTTAATTGATTTGTAAGCTGATGTCACTAGGAACAATCAACATTTTTCACACTGATGGAAGAAACGCTGCTTCTTTAACAGTCACCACTTTGTCACCGTCTGTCTGAGTCCAGCACAGAAAAACAGCTTTCACATTCTTATTCTTGCCTGTTTGGCCTGTTTTACTTGCTAAAAAAAAAAGCAGAGAAGATGTGAGTTTACATCCTGACTCTGGCACAGAGCTAATGATTAGAGATGACTTTTATCAACTGATATTATTTACAAGAAAACCCAAGAAATCAATCTGTGGTTTATGGTAGGACATGAATCATAATAAAGGCTGTAGAAGAGCACTTTAATTAAAAAGATTAATAGACAGTGACTGCTAAAACTGTATTTGGTAATCTCAGTATTTACGCAAGGAAATCAGGTAAATCATACGAGGTGTGTCAGAAAAGTTCCAGGACTGGTGTCACAAAAGATATATTTCAAACTACAAACTACCAGTTTTCTCCTTCAAAGTAATCCCCCTGGAGTCTAACACACTTCCCAGCCTTCCCTTCACGCCGCCATGCACTCCTGGAAGGATTCTTCCAGGATCCTCCTCAGCTCCGTCATCACAGCCATCTTGATGTCATCCACGTCTTCTAAACAGGTCCCCTTGATGACCCCTTGAGCTTGAGGAAGAGGAAACAACCCCACAGAGCCAGGTGGGGTGAGTAGGGAGGTTGCTCCAGCACGGCCATGCTCTTCTGAGTCAGGAACTGTGGGATGCTCAGGACGTTGTGAGCAGGTTGTCATGGTGAAGCAGCCACCACTGGTCCTGACACAACTCTGCCTCTTCTGGTGCACTGAATGAAGCAAACGCTGCAGGATCTCTTTGTAGACGTGCTGGTTGATCGTCTGAAGGGAAAACTCCTAGTTTCTAATTTGAAATATATCTTATGTGACACCGGTCCTGGAACTTTTCTGACACACCTGGTATGTGTTCAGCTTGACACAGAAAGCCTCAGTGAGAGCTCCAGGTAGATTTCCTCTTTTCTGTGATACAAGGTGACAGTAGTAGAATTACAGAACGACAAATATTCACAGTTGAATTCACATTTTTCAGGAGGGCCACACGTCCACCATACAGACCCTGCTGGAGTTGGGGGCAGATCTTCATGTTCGGGACAAAAAGGGAAGAACTGGTAAGCTGTGTCATAATCCATGATGTGTTGTTTTGTTTTTTTAAAGATTTTAACTTACAGCCCCTGAATCTGAAGCGTTTTTTTTCTACAACATTAAATAATAATGTCTAAATAAGCATCAATTTAAAAAACACACACACACATTTTGAAAACTGTTCTCTGAAGAGATACAAACCCCAAACTGCCCCTGGTTCTTCAGGACTGTGTGGGCGTGGACACGACAGATTTTCTTTTTCATATTTTAGTCTGTTTTTTAGAACTTGCACAAACATGTGAGCATGACTGTGAACAAATAGTCACACTTACTGTATTATTATTAAATGTAAGTGGTGATGGTGCTGTGTTCATATGTTGAACTTCACCTGTAAACCAAATGATTCAATGAAACTGCTGCTCTTATTCAAATGCTGTGTTGTCCTAAAACAAGCCAACAAGAAAAATGAAGCAGAAATAGATGAATACAGTGAAAGAGATGATGTGATTGGACGACAAGAGTTGGCCTTTTCATTTGCACGAGATGATAAAACACAATCAGTGATGGTTCTCTTCATGTTGCATCAATGAATGAGCACTCTGCTCTTCTCTCCTCTCAGCTCTTCACATGTCTTGCATCGGGCAGCATGCAGCAGCAGCCAGGACGCTCCTGCTGCTCGGCCTCAAAGACTCCGAGGACGCATCCGGCACGACAGCACGGCAGCTCGCCAGCAGACCAGACGTAGTGAAGGTGTTTGAATGTGACGCATTGTAAAGCAGCAAGCTGTCAATCCAAACACACACTTTTAGTTGGTTTTAGTAACCGATTTAAGTAAAGAAAAGAAGCTGAAACACTTCACTTGATGCCAGTTAATCAGCTCTGGTTGTGTTGGTTACGATAAGTCTTGGTCAATTGTGGTTTGGCATCTTTTTTGTTTGGGTGAAGCTGTGCAGTGAGGTCGGGGTAACACACGATCAGACACGCTGAAGTTAAGCTCAGCTGCTTTTGTCTGATCGTATTCTGACATCATCGTAAACCCTCCAGCCTGCCGGGACAGTTCCTCACAGGTCTGACACAAAACAAAAACAAAGCTCTTATTCTTTGCAAACCTCAGGTTGTTCTGTCGTCTCGTTAGCTGGATGATGTGTACGGCTTTGCATCAAAGTACAGAAACGAGCGTAAGGGTACATATTAAATACGTATTTGTTAAAAAACATTAGCTTTGTCTTGCACTTCAGGAGGTTATTGAGTTTTTGGCTCCCAGAAAAGACATATTCATGTTTTTAAAAAGCCTGTACGGCAGCTCTGTTTAGTTTGCTGGCTGCCTGTGGCCTCACACCAGACATGCGTGACTGACAGAAGACTGTTGTTTATCACTGGGTTTGTTCAACAGGTGTGTCCACCATGAAACTATTTCACAGCACAAGTAATGAAGGCAGGCTGTTGCATCATTACTCCTCCTGAGATATGATGACGTGTCCCTAACAAAATAGTGTTTTTTTATAATTACTATTATTTTTAAAGATAACTAGTTTCAGTGAATGGTAGTGACTGTTTATTGAGTATGCAGAAATGGAGGTAAGACACTGGAGAGAACGCTCACATGTTTTCCCTCCAACACTTAGTGATTAATTACAGACTATGTGCTCCTAACTTGCTTGTTCTGAGTTTGAAGAAATGCAATAAACCTGCTGTGCTGTCAGAAGCTTGTACAGGATGTAGTGACGATGTGAGAACTTAATAAAAAGGTGTCATCATCTTTTCACATGTCAGTTTTGTCTCAGCTGTTTTATTGTTGGAATGATTTATTGACCACTGTCTTCTGATCGTCTCACAATCCTCTTCTTCTAATCATTAAGTGATATCATATTTTAAAACATTTTTTATTGTACATATTGAATTATCAGAAGACCTCGTTTCATTTCTTTAAGAAGATGCTGTAATTATTTATTCACTATGATAAAATTACATAAAATGAC
>NW_007578375.1:15287-41943 GCF_000690725.1 Stegastes partitus
CAGCGCCTCTTCGCCCAGGTGATTGACAGGCAGCGAAGCCCCGCCCCCAGAGGCGCCTGACGCTGAACCGCAGCCCCTTCTCATTTCCAGCCCCGCAGATCTCCATTTTCTTCTTTCCCCATATTCAAGAGCAGAAGAGTAAAGATTTGGAAAAATGAATGAAGAATACGACGTTATCGTCCTGGGCACCGGGCTCACGGTGAGAAAACACAAAACGCTGTGATACGCAGCTTGGAAGTGATTTGCAACCTGTTAACCGATGCAGTTAGCACTTGACAGTTCGGCTTTGAGATAACTGGGCCTCATAAGCAGGACTAACACTAAGTAGCTAGCTTAGCCGCTAACCGAGAGTGAGCAGCTGCATGTTAGGTAATGGAAACTGTAAGCGAAGTAGCTAGCCGTTAGCACTATGCTACCTGGAGCTGCTATCAGCCTGAAAAGATTAACGATACCAACTTACACGAGATAACTTCAACGTCCTAGGCTGTTTCTGTCGTTAGTAAGGATTCGGTTGACTCTGAATGCATTTGTCACTGTTACTCAGCCGGCTATTTGAAAGTTTAGCGCCAGTTGAGGCAGTTTTTTTTACAGTCAAGATAAGATTATATCGCGGATGATTAGTCCGCTAACGTTAGCCGACCTACATTCGGCTAACTAATTAGCCTGCTAACGACAGAGTTGCCACAGCTTCCTCGAATTAATCTTTTGTACGGGACGCTTAGTAACTAGATTATTGACTTCATTCCAGTCTGTGGACATTTTAGCAAATGTTTTTACCCATCTGATAAAAGTAGTTCGCATTTAAACTTGCTAACTAACTTAGGCTATCTTAAGTTTTCGTTTAGCGCCAGTCCGTGCTGTGGACTCGACAACCTGAACGGTAAAGTTAGGTCGTCTACATGCTCAATAAAGCAAACTAACTCCAGTCAACTAAGCCTCAACACTGTCAGTATTGAACGAAAAATTATTTGAGGAAAATAACGGATTATCCAGAATCGCTGCATTACTGTGAACCTTGTAACGACCACAGCCAGTCACCACTCGGGCAGTTAACGTGGAACTTGCAGTTGAACTTAATGCGTACTTTAACTTGCACAGTAAAAAGACCCCAAAAACCTGATCCAATACACACACAGTACAGTTTGAGCTATTCTCGTATGTGTAGGATTTGTTTACCCACAGACTATCTTAGTCTACATTCTCCGCGCTATAGCATCGGAGAGACTGTCAGGCCTCCTGACTAGTCTGGAGCTGTATGTCGCTGAAGCATGTCATGGAAATCCCGTGATGACTTTTAAGACTTCATTGTTGCTTCCTGTCAACTCTGAGGAGCTAAATTGATTGCATCTGTTGGCATATTCTTAGTCTGGGCAACCTCAGTGTACAGTTTAAATGCTGTCATTAAATGGCTCAACCTAGTCTAGTTAGCTTTCTGTGGAGTTACATTTACTTTGGACAGCAGAGTTGTGAAGTGCTACAAACTCGGAACAGGCTGGGGAAGATGGGTAAAATTTAGGGTGGGCGGAGTGTGTATTTAACTCAGACTAGGGTGTGGTTCTACCGAGACCAAGGAACCGAAAGTACTCCACAGACCCGCTTTACTGAGAACTGGTTGCCAGCCAGCCAAAACAGACATGCAGACCAAAAGGCTGAGGTGGCGTAGTGTAGCTTTACATGGCTGTAGTTCCTCATGCAAATCAATGACTTCACTTCTGTATAATTGCCGCCTTCCTCTTTTATACTACACACTAACAGTAACCCTGTTATCTGTTGGAACTCTCATAAGCCATTAATCAAAAGTGGTAAACTTACTGTGTACGTTATTTTATTGACATTAGCTTGTGCTACTCGGGGATTTCCACATACTGTGTTTCCAGTCTGTGAGGTAAATGCTTCATATGGAAAATGATGTTTTTTGCTCAAGATTGTATCACAAGAAAATGCAACTACAATAAAACTAAATTAGTTGCCTCTTAAGCTGTGTTTAAAAGTAATGTAAAGTTCTAGTTAGAAGTCAGTCCCTATTAGTACTACAGTGTGAGTTTTAAAAGATCAGTTTATTCTTCTCGTTGCTGTCGAATTTGAAAGAAGCTGATCAGTCAGGCCTTTGTTTTTATCCCTGCTTGCATTTTTGATGGATTGAGTGGCTGGGGGATGGGGTCCACTACTACCCATCTGTCCACTACTAATGACAAATTAGGGCTGTGGCTTGGCACAAGAAATAAAGTGTAACTAAGTGTAGTCTGATTCTCAATATGATGCTGTTGGTGATTATAAGTAATCAGCTTGTAGTCTGCAGACAAGACAAGTGAGTAGGGCAACATTCAGACTGCTCTGACAATCCTGCATCAATCAGTACATCAGTAATGACTAATGCAGACCAACCAGTGATTGTGGGGTGAAATTTGTAATAGATAAATCGACAAACAATGAAACAACAATAAAAAAGGTAAAAAAATAAATAAATAATGGAGTAGATGATGAACGGCTTTGCCTTTATATTAAGCATGATACAGTAGAGGCAATGATTTTACTCACAGAAATCTGTGCATTTTCTGGTTATGTCTGGCTATACGATAAACCAAATGATTGTTATGCTTGAGTAAATAAAAGACCCTGTTACTCCATCATGAAAAAAGTGGATAAGTAGTAGTACAATTATATATACCAAAGTATATGTTCTGAAAATGCTAATTCTTTTCATACTATTAGACTATCATTGCATTTTCCAGGAAGCATGCAGTTGCTGCTATCTTTGCCCCCAAACAAGAGGAGGAAATGGTGTTAAAGGAAAGGAAATGGACACAATACTTGTCATTACTCACAGTATAATGGATAGGGAAGGTCAGCTTGTGTAGCGGTTTGAGAATTTGCTGTTCAGGCGATTATAAAACAATCAGAAAAAAAACATACAAAATACTTCTGTGATACTTCATTAACCAAATATTGCAATAAGCTACTGTTATAAACACCAAATTCCTCTTCATCCAGCACATTCCATTCTAATTTTGTTTGGCTTGTAGAGCTTTGATTTGCAGGCCGCTGTGTGATGTAGACAGTGCAGTACAGTAGACAACAGTTTACTTTCATGTTGTATTGGTTAGTAGTTTTAGTTAGTTTCATTATCAATTGGTCCGCCAATCATAGTGTTTATACAATGTTATAAATAATAAAAAACGCCTATGGCACTTTTCCAAGCTGATGTCTTTAGATATGTTTTGTCCAACCAACATGACAAGTAGCCATTGATTTACTAAATTAATTTATCTTTCAGCTCTAAAATGTTCCACACATGAGAAACCATCAGAGACATAATTGTCTTTGCTTTGTTGAGCCCAGTGGATTAAAGTCCAACCTGACAGAGAGCCATAACTCTTGAGAGTGTGTTGGGAATTTTCACTGCAGCAAATTCAAAGCTTGTGTCACGATGTTGTAATTGTAATTTTTCTGTCATGTGATTGCATCTTGGCAAAGTCATCACTTCTGGCCTGTGTTGGACTTTGCTACTTCTCAGCCCCCTCCCTCTCTGATTTTTATGGGTCTTACGTGTTAAAAGATTGAACTATAACTTTGTTAGTGCTTTTAATGTTTTATATTGGCTGAACTTTCTACCTGACTGTTCACTGGATCAGTGTGTTTTCCCCTCCGTCAGCATGGCCACTACTATCTGGCTGAGGTAGTGATGACTAGGCTGCGTCCGGCTCTGTCAAAGCCTGCATTTATCTAGGCGGCAGCAGGTCGGCTTCAGTTGCACATCACCTCAAACAAGTGACAGAGACAGATCAGAACGGTTCTGTCTGCCTCAAAGATTTATGCTTGACAGCATGTCCTTTAAGTCAGTGGCATTGCAAGATCATACAGTAGGTGAGACATTTACAGATGGTCGTGATCTGATTTCACTGCAGCATGTGTTATTTTTGGAGAGCATTGACCAGGAAGCGAGCTCTGATGTTCCAGGAAGTAGAGACGTGACAGTGAGGTCATGAAAGGGGTGATTAGACACTCAGGTACATTTATATTTACCACATTCCCAGTAAAACTCACAGCAAGATGCACTGTGTTTTAATCGGTGTCACTGCAGAGGGTTTACAATTGAGTGATCACATTACTTCTGGCTCTGGCAGGAGAAATATGTGCAGGCCTGCTCGCTCAACTGGCCAACATTTCCATATGTATTGTAGATTTTATCATTCATTTATTGTCATGCAAACAAGGTGTTAAGTGCGGAGACAACTGTACTCACAGTGACAAGTTACACATCGAATTGCTTACAGACAACTAATATATTTGCTCATTTTAGAAGCTTAACAAGTTGCATGTTGTGCTGTGCAGCTGAACAATATCAAATATGGGTTAATTGTGAATTATAGGGTACCGGCAGCTCTTTAAAAGTATTATATTCGGTTCACTCAAATGTTTTGGAGGTATTATGTTTTGCTTGTTGGGTGGCCAAGTTTCTGTTTTAGCAGTAGTGTTTTTGTTTTGAGTCTGTCGGTGTTTTGTGTCTCTTTTTGAAGGCTCTGCTTGTTCCGTTACTGAAGTGTGCAACTGTCAAATGAAACATGTTCCTCTAAGGCTTCAACTCATGGTCAGCCTGATTTCAGCTCTGTTCAGCTATCCATATATAAGTCAAGTTCCTGTTGACGGAAGAAACGGGTAGAAAAAAGTACTGACAAAAATGATCAACATGTCAATGAGTTAATGTACCTGATAAAGTTTTTTAGATCTTGTTCATTATCCACCATTTTTTTAAAACTCTGAATGAGGTATTAAATTGCAGTGGGAGTAAAAAAAAAAGTGTTAAAAGTTCTGAATTTAATTTGGTGAGGACTACAGAAAATCTCGTGTCTTTCAGCTTTTGTCTGGGACAGGAGTATTTGTTATTCAAGTCTCAACCCACTTTTTCTGATGAATTTGACTTTCCTCTTTTCCTCTTCTGTGTAGACATGTTGAGAAAACTGCATGTGAAGTATGAGCAGATGTTAAAGTCAAAGAGGTAGTTGGTCTGACAATGTACTGAATAGACAAACTAAGCAACATAGGGTTTTGTGGTCAGTCGAATTTCTGAAGAGGTGTTACAGCTTCTACACTTTCAGTTTTAGCTTGTAGCCTCCTTACTTAATTGTTTCTGTGTTATATCACATTTTAATTAGCCACTTGATCATTCTTCACAGTTATTGATTGACGGCCTTAATTGACATTGATTCATTTAATGAGGAGCGTGTATGTTGATCGTTGTCGTCATTGTATTGTCTTTAATGGAACAGATGCTTTTACAGCTGACCGACTGTGTTGAGGATTAATGCAGTTTTTTGGCATCTGGCAAGTCACACTAATTTGTCCTAATTAAAAAAAAAAAAAAACAAGTGGTGCCATTCCTATTATTTCCTCATTTGTCATAAAAGATAGACGAGATGACATCACCCAGGGAGAGATATGTTGCATAGTTTTTAGTCATGTGAGAAGCAAGTTATGTCATATACTGGCTGAGTGTAAGCTTTCATTCAGTAGTAGTACTTGTTTTAAAGTCCTCAGTCACATGGTGCACACAGCGTTTGCTTGCATCGACACACATGCTGCTGTAATCGTATTAAAGCCTTTGGTGTGTGGGAATTCCAGACTCTGGCAAACATTTTCCCTCATCATTACCAAGCCTCTGACACTTAAAGACCTGTGAAAGTTGTCTTACCAGCTCCACATAGTCACGTTATGTGTTACACTGGTATTGGGTGTGTCTGAACTGAATTCTTGAATCTACTGAATATCTGCTTGACCTGTTCTGTCCAATTTACTTATGCAGCCAAACCATGCTTAACATTTGCTCAAGGAAAAATTTGTCAAATCATGATTGTGATGGTTACAATTTGTGCAATAGTTATATAGGAACATGTAGCCCACTGTTGCTCTGTATTACACAGTTATTACAAGAATTTAAGCAAGATATGTAGGAAGGTAAATAATGCACTAACTGCACAGTCACATGCAGAACCTCTGTCTAACGTTGCTTTGGTGTTGGTAAAATGTTGAGCTTTAGGGCGCCCCTATAGCGCACCTGGTTGAGCAGGTGACCCATGTACAGGGGCTATAGTTCCCTGGTGCGGCATTCGTGACTTCGATTCCCTGCAATTCTTCTCCGCCCTTTCCTATCTCACTCACTGTCCTGACTAATAAAGGCAAAAACGGCAGAAAAACAATCTTTAAAAAAAAAAAAAAAAAAGATGTTGAGCTTTAAATCAGAATCTGCACCAGTGCCTCCATTGCTTATAGTAAAAAGCTACTTTTTTATTGGTCAAATTGGAATAATAATAATAAATTTAATACCGAATACACCAAATGGCTTCATTTATCAAGTAGACTGTTGACAATGACGAGACTGGCAGGAAATGATTGGAGAGGACGAAATGCATGACACACCACATACGTTACCTTTATGTGGTGTGTGTCACCAGTTGTCCATCAGGTATTCATTAGTACCATGAATGAATGACCCCTCTGCTTTTTAAGAGATTTGTCTACTGTGTAACCTCAAAACAAATGTTTATCTCTGTGGTTTTCCTGCAAAATCACAGCTTCTGTAAGACATAGGGATTCTGTACAGTAATGGTGCTGTGGTTTGCTGTATGTACTACAGCATATTGTAAAAAACCTGAGCATAGTTGTCATGTGCAAGGTCACGACTACACAATATTAGCATGAAAAAGGCCTTTTCAAAAGATGTAGGGTGCCAGACACAACAGTTGATTGCTTCATCCTGTGAACTGTATCGTATGTGACTGTAATCAATACCACTTTTCGAACATCTCATGGTCCTGACAAATTGTCTAGCCTATCAAGAAGCTAGTTTTACCTTCTCTTGCATTGTGTGATAGCTTCAGCAGCGTGGTTGTGACATTGACCAGTGGGGCACTGAGGCACTCTTTCACATAAAATGTGGAGAAGTAACTGGGTTAAAGGGTAGACAAACCATGCTGTTCTCTACAGACGGCTCCAAAATCGTTTATAGTCTGGAAAAGTATTTTTGTAAATTCAGTGAAAATGAAACCAGTAATGTCATTACGATGGGAATACAACTGCATCTGCATGATCCTGTATATTAAATTGAAGGCTTTAAAATGTAATGCTGGCTTTGACACAAAATGTACACTGATGGGCAAATAGTGACTGTCAGACTAACAGTTTGGTTTGTAAATGTTACGTATAAAAATGGTATCTATCTGTATCTAAGTTGTAGTAGTTTTCTCATTTTGCCAAGTGAATGTTTACATTTTCAAGGGTTGTATTTAAACGTTGTATCTGCCAGTGGATGATACAAGGAAGCATAAAAATATATTGATTCCAGTACAGGACAAACCTAAAGCTCTCAGCAATCAGCTAGAAATAATATGTGCGTATGGCAGTATCCAAGTTTACCCGTGTGCTTCTGCTACTGTCCTCAGTAGTCTGTGCTCTGCCCAATTGGCCCAACTCGTTTGTCTGTTGTTTATCACCATAGATCATATTGTCAAAATGCCACAGCCATGTCCAACAGGCACCATATCTATGTCAATGACAGCTACCCCAAGTGATTCATATTTAGGGCTGGACCCCAATAGCCGAGTATTCGTTCGCTGTGCTGGAATCGGGATATCAAACTTGATCCTCACCGCCACAGAAACGGTGCCGTCACTGCTAACCTAAACACAGAAACTGGTCATAGAAGCCAAATGTGGCCTGTACGTCACGCCCACTCCGGCCCGTAGGAGCCTCACCGCACCATGCACGAAACACCCCCAAATATTTGGGATATTCGTCATTAATTGTGACCGAATCAAAAATTGCTGCTCAGACCAGCCCTATTAATTTTGAGATAAAAGTGGATAATGAGACAGATTGGTTCAGTGTATTTAATCACAGGTATAAAACAACAATGTTCTGTTGATTTTGGTCTTAATTCTTCTCTGATTTTTTTTCTTTTTCTCCTTAAAGGAATGCATTCTATCAGGCATCATGTCAGTGAAGGGGAAGAAGGTTCTGCACATGGACCGCAACTCCTACTACGGCGCTGAGAGTGCCTCCATCACACCTCTGGAAGATGTAAGTGGACCACTAACTCCAGTGGTTTGACTTTTTTACACTGGGGAGGTCAGACTGGTGGGATGTGGGAAGTTTGATAAACATATATTTTATATCCTGGGACTAATAATTTCTTCTTCTTTTTTAAAAAAAAAAACATGGATTAACCTTGTTTTGGGAAAAAAAAAACATGTCTTTTACTTTTTATCCTCAGCTTAGTTGCACCTTTTTGTGAAATAGTATCTGGTGAAATTAAGGCTAATTTATTACAGTAAGCTCAGCTGTAACTGACTGTGATTTAAGTCTGGTTCTGTCTCTCCTACAGCTCTACAAGCGTTTCAACCTTCCTGGCAAGCCTCCTGAGTCAATGGGAAAAGGCCGGGACTGGAATGTGGACCTCATCCCAAAATTTCTCATGGCCAACGGTATCCCTTAAATCACTCACGTTTTAATAACACATGCAGATTGAAGTTGTCACTTAACCATCTGAACTCTGTGGGCTCATTTTTCTAAGCAATATAAAGTCCTGCACCTCTGTGGAAACTGATATTTTGTACACTTTCGTTATTTCTGCAGTTACTTACTGGCTTTTAAGCTGTTAGCTAACGCTATGCTAGATTGGCATAACTACAACGATGCTATTGCTAACACAAACAGACAGGGAGTAGCTTTAGCTAGGTTAGCACAACTTTAGCAATGCAACGTAAATGAATAGCATGACCGATGCAATGAATCACGCGTCAGTCGTCCTGACACATGCCAAAGACAGTTAAAGTGAACCAGGAGACATACTGAGTCATGGTTAATGTCACAACGTGGTTCTGAACTTATCTGTCAGTAGCTCTGTTCAGCCCACTCCCGTGATGCTGTCTGGCTGTAGCTTCCTCATGCACTGTGAGAAGACAGCGGTGAGGACTGAAGGACTGAATGGAGTCAGAGCTCCAGCACAGTAACGAACGGTGCAACGTTTGAATAGTTCTTTTTTTTTTTTTTTTTTCTCGCAGCGGGCAGTTAGAATAGGTTAGAATAGAATAGAACAGAATAGAACTTTATTGATCCCTTTGGTGGAAACCTCAGGGAAATTGTTGAAAGTTAACTGAAAGTTACGCTTGGATGCTGCCTTTTCAAATGAGTGTGTAAGTTTGATGGACCGCTTCACAACGTGGACATATGGCTTTCGTCTTGTCGACTTGTTTTTCTCCTTTTTTGGAGTTCACCAGGAAACCAAAGTGATCCCAAACGGGTGATTTAATGACACCGGAGCGTCTTCCAGCTCTGCCTTGATGTTGTTGTTGTTGTTGTTGTTAGCATTAGCCATCCCATTCACTAGCCATACAGACTGGGCTTATAATGAAGTGCCGACAGAAGAATAAACGGGCCGTCACATCCTGTGATCCAGTGGAAACTCCTACTTGTTTTTAGCTCTGCAATACTGCGCAACTGTGAGCCGGTCCACTGCAACTATAGGCACCATGAGATTTAAAGTTTCGCAATTTAAACAATTCTGTACATTGGCCATTCTTAGTAGTCTTAAAAATTTCGTATCATGGTACATCTCTGTACCGAACCAAAAGGGCCCATACCGAACGGTTCGGTACGAATACATGTATTGTTACAGCCCTAGTTACTCTACGTACTATATTTTACTCATATTTTTCATTTGTTTCTGTACTTGTCTCCTCTCTGCTCTTTGTACACACAGCCTGTAAGACTTCTCAGTTGTGTTGGCTAAGCACAGAATTTTTAATTTTTTTAAGGTCTCTGTAATTTACACTTTCTTAAATTTTACTGGTTTCTCAGCAAAGAAACACCATAGGTCAAGTTGTGTCACATGTTTAAGATATCCTCATGTAGTAGCAAAAACCACAAGTGATGCCCATCTGCAGCTGAAAAGGATCAATAAAGGAGCTACAATTACAAGCTTGTTAATACTTTAAAACGCTATGCAGTAAATGGTGAGTGCTGTATTGGCCTCATGTTGGTTATTGTGACAGTAACCCTGATGTTTGTATCTCCTTACTTCAGGTCAACTGGTCCGCATGCTGCTGATCACACAGGTGACCCGCTACCTGGATTTCAAAGTGATTGAAGGCAGTTATGTGTACAAGGGTGGAAAAATCTATAAAGTCCCCTCTACTGAGACTGAGGCTCTGGCATCTAGTAAGTCTTGTAATGTACTCAACATTTTGGTGTACAGTGTGCTTTTTAGTCATGCTATGCTGCTGTTGGTTCGGAGTTACTTAATGTCCAGTGTCTCCCTTCTAAAGGTCTGATGGGATTGTTTGAGAAACGGCGCTTCAGAAAGTTCCTGATCTTCATCGCCAACTTTGACGAGAACGACCCAAAGACGATGGAGGGTGTGGACCCCCAAAAGACAACGATGAGGGCCATTTTCCAGAAGTTTAGCCTGGGCCAGGAAGTCATCGACTTCACCGGCCACTCCCTTGCACTCTACCGCACAGACGAGTCAGTAGTTTTCGTAGATGTTTAATAAGTGTTTTCTTTTTAATGTCCATCGTGCTATATCCCCTCCTCTCAAGCATTTTAAACTTGTGCTGTTTATAGAGTTTTAATTGTCCTTTTTTCCCTGCACTCAGTTACCTGGATCAACCTTGCATTGACGCGATAAACAGGATAAAGCTGTACAGCGAGTCTCTGGCCAGATATGGCAAGAGCCCATACCTCTACCCTCTGTACGGCCTGGGAGAGCTGCCACAAGGCTTTGCCAGGTAGGGGAATGTGTATTCATTATAAATATATTTCATATTTGTATGTATCAGTGCATTTAGCGTACAGTGTACATCAATTAACCATGTAATAATGAGATTAGGCTCATGCTCTCTTGAGAGAAGTTAAGTCAGTTATCAGGCTGTTATTCGTAAATTTCCCCGGTGAGGGATCAATAACGTTATCTCACGCTGTTTTAAAAAACACATAAGGTGCTGCCTGTTTAATTGTTTGTCCTCTATAGGCTTTGTATGTATTCAATATCAGCTTGAGTATCAATGTAGGCGTTTATTTTTCAATGTAGTTTAGTCACAAATGTAAACTAATATTACCGTGTGACCTGAGCCCCATCTGCTACCCTCTGTTCACTCCGTGCCATTGGCTGTACAGGCCAATAACTGAATAAGTGTCATACTCAAGAACTCTGAAAAACTCGAGGATTCTCAGACAAGTTCTAAAGCGCCATTTCCTTCCCAGTGCACCTCACAGTGTGCATGCCGGTTTTTAGCCTATATTTGTCTACATCATGGAAATAAAGTAAAGTGATTTAGCTGCTGTAGAGTTTCTGTGTTAAATGAGGTATACCTTTTCATTCTATATGTGAATACCGTGGGTACGTGTAATTTGTTTGTCTTTGGATAATGAAAAGCAACATCTCGCATTGTGATTCAAGAACTACAAAATCATTGCCAGAATCTACTGATTGAAGGTATCAGGTGTGAAGATGACCTTGTTTTTTTGAATGTGTCGAAATGTGATTCACTTCCAGACTGAGTGCTATCTACGGGGGGACCTACATGTTGAACAAGCCCATAGAAGAGATCGTGGTGGAGAATGGGAAGGTGGTGGGAGTCAAGTCTGAGGGGGAGGTGAGCACGCTGGCCTCAACACTCTTCTTGTTCTTTCAGTCTGTAAACTGGGCATTTAGCCCTCCATCCTCTGAGTAAAAAAGTAAAAGTTTGGTAAAGTTTATGCAGAACACCACTCTGTGTTATTTGTGATTCGTGTTATTTCGACTCCTTGAACTTGAGCTATTTTCTAATGTACAAACCGTCGTCCCACCTTGAAGTCTTTGTATCAAGGGTCCAAAGTGGTAACGGCAAATAACAGACCATCAGTTCACGGAGCAGCTGGTTTTCCTGTGATCTCGAACAACTATCGACAGTGACTTTTAGAATCAAAATTTGAGTCATAAATGAACTATTTAACTTTGAAGTACAAGTTCTGCAGTCTAGACACTACATACTATTTTCTTAATACCATATTAACATTTCCTTTGACTCCTTGGCTATGTTTGTCCCCCACAGATTGCAAGGTGCAAGCAGCTGATTTGCGACCCCAGCTACATGATGGATCGTGCCTCCAAAGTGGGTCAGGTGATCAGAGTCATCTGCATCCTGAGTCATCCCATCAGCAACACTGGCGATATCAACTCTTGCCAAATCATCATCCCCCAGAACCAGGTCAACAGGAAGCACGGTGAGTGCACACGGAAGGTGATTAGATAGCCTAGACGTTATAGTTAATAAAAGTAGTCAGATTAGTGAATAATAAAAACGGTTGTTTGCAGCCTTAATGTGTGAAATCCTGTATGAGCGCCTTGGTTTTAACCATCTGAAGCCCGGGCTGTTTCTGGGCGTTTTTTGTTTTGGTCACTGTTTCATTTCCTGTGGCTTCATTTTTCACTGCAATATAAAATGCTGCACCTCTATGGAAACTGAAGAACTATCACTAGAGGCAGAGAGAAGTCTGAATGTTTTTGCTTTTTACAGAATCTTCTGTTTATTTTCTGCAATTCTTTTTAGGTGATAACATAAAATAACAATAAAAAAGGATCTTTTCCACATTTAAACTGCTAGACATTAACTTTATTTTTTTTGTTTTTTCTCTTTTCAGACATCTACGTTTGTATGATCTCCTTTGCTCACAACGTGGCAGCACAGGGTAAATATATTGCCATTGTCAGCACCACAGTGGAGACGAGCGACCCTGAGAAAGAGATCAAGCCGGCCCTGGACTTACTGGAGCCCATTGAGCAGAAGTTTGTCAGCGTTAGCGACCAGTATGGACCCACTGACATGGGCACTGACAGCCAGGTATGAACAGACAGACCTGTTGAAACATGTCCTACCACTGTGAACTGTCACACAATCAAGAGGAGGATCAGTGCTGTTAGTGGGTTTCCTCTGTTTTGGATTTTATCAGGTGTACCAGCAGTCATTTTAGGACTAGCCTCAACTAAAAGGTATTATCTAAAAGAAACGTGCACTGCGACTCTTTCAGTGTACATCTGGCCACAGTGGGTTTATTACAGAATGTACCATCATGATGGCTAGTAAACACTAGCATGAACTGACTGCATGTTTTCAGCCCTGCACATTAATGCTCTGGCTCCTGTGCTAGCTAACATTAGCTTAGGAGTCAAAGTGAGAGTGAGCGCTCTCAGAAGGAACAATTGAGATGTCAGATGCCTTTAACCTTAACCCTGAGATGCCATTAAGCAGCCGTTTGTTGTTACCCCAACAGAAACACTGCATTACACTGAACAGAATGTGACGTTTAAAATATGGTAATAAGGATAGGTTAGGTGTCCCAGTACCTTAGTTTCTAATCACTAAAGCTCCTCTCAGACATGTGCTGCGTTCAGTTCATCTGATGGCAGCTGAACAGGTCAGCTTCATGTCTGAATGTGCACCCTGGCCACATTTCTGTCATTAACAAGCTTACGAGGTCAGACCTGGTAACATTTTCTTATCCGCTTGCATTTTCTTGTGCAAAACCAAATGCAACCTAACATCTGCCCTGAACACCTGGAACCAAGATTTCTCAGTGACAAAGATGCTTCCCATCTTGCTAGTATCCAACAAACATGTGTTGTAGCTCACTGAAGCTGATAATGATGACGTTCTGTTGTCAGTATTTGTTATGGGCGACAAGATGGCAGTCTAGCTTTCCTCATGCGATCCCTTAAAGTTGTGCACACCATTAACTTCATCAGTGCCTCTGTATACAATCACAAACTATTTCTGAATGTGCTGATCGTGGGTTTGGGTGGTGACAAGGGGTCCGCAGTCAAGTGACAGATTGTCTGAAACGAATTCTTAGAGAACAAATGCTGAAGCTGTGGAGCTGAAGTGCCTGGCTCCAGCACGAACTGACATCTCAGCATCCAACAAGCCAAAAGCCCATTCTCGCCTTTCTCTTGTCATCTATGCCATTGTGTCATCTGAATAAAGCTGCATTTTAAGGCAGCCTTTTAGTCCCTGGTCAAAGAAGTGTCTGTGTGCTGGAGATGTAATCCCAGTGTCGTCCTTTAAACCTACACCTGACCAGTGTGCAGATTAACTCAATGGACAGCTCAAACACATTTTGTCCACAACTGGCAACACATACCCTTTTCAAACCAAAGCAATAGATTTTCATTTTAACCTTTTCTACAAGTCAGATGAAGACCATTTCCATGCTGCGTTCATGTTTTTGTTCAGTGTAGTTTTATGCATCTTTCATTTATTGACTTGAACATCCTTTGAGAATGCAAACTACATCTCATCTAAAGTATACTTAATATCTGACTTCTTCCTCCTCTAGATCTTCATCTCCCGTACTTATGATGCAACGACTCACTTTGAGACCACCTGTGATGACATCAAGGACATCTACCGGAGGATGACAGGCTCAGAATTTGACTTTGCCGAAATGGAGCGCAAGAAGCAGGATATCTTCGGCGACGCCGCAGAGTAGAGGCGACAGTCCGCAACACTCCTGAACATCAAAGACAAGGCTGCCGACAACTGAAATCTTACAAAAAATAGAAAACCTACACACATATGTACACACCAACGGGCCAGCAGATTATCCAAGTATAATGTTTGCCCATTGGAGAAGTTCATGATATATAGAGAGATATGATATAGTATTGTTGGATAGGGTTCAGGGAGGGAGCTATGCTTTTCCAGATCACATTCAGGAGGATGTTGCACTAAACACTGGTTATGCCTGATAGACAATAACGCCCTACATTCTTCTGATTCATTGTGTTAAGAATGATGCATAGTCCAAAGATGCCAAATCAAGTGATAATTCATAATCAGTATCTTGAAAAGAGTGTCCTGGGATGGGATGGGGGATGGGGGGAGGGATTTTTCTGTCATTGTGTAAAAGGTTCTGGAAGACATACATCATCTACACATGCGACACATCGTCTCTGCGGGTATTTTTCCACGTCAGCTTAAAAGAGAAGTGGCTTGGCTTTGTGCATCTGTGTTAAATCATACGAGTACCTGGGTGTTCCTCATAGGTTGTGGCAGCTGGAGCACCTTCAGGCCAGCAGCAGCACACAGCCGTGCAGAGCGGCCCCTCCGCTGTCACATCTTATGTCAGATTTTGTGCAACAAAGTGGTCTAGCGTTTTTTTTTGGCTTGGACTTTTGGTGTATTTTTTTAATTTTTAAACCCCAGTATTGTCAGATGGTAAATTGTAAGCCAGGCCACAGCAGCAAGTGTAGTTCAGCATAAACTACCTGAACCTGTTTTCAACAGCTTGAGTTACTACGATGCATCAGAGGAGATATATTAGTTCCCGTATTATGCAAAACGATGGAAGACCCGAGCATTAACAGCAGATTTATGGCGAATGTGGTTCACTGTAATTGCTTAAGAAGGACCAAATGTGTACTGCAGCAGTATTGAACTGATTAGAGCCCTGTGATGTCTTCTGTTTTGAACAACTGTAAAAAAATAAAAATAAATCTTGGGCTCAAATGATTTCTGTACTGCAAAGTAAAAAAAAAAAAAAAGTCAAAAAACAAAATTGTGTTTAATTTATTCATTTTTTGTGTTTTCAGTTGTGTTGGTGTGCAACAGAAGTGAAACCTTTTACAGTTTTCCAGGGTTCCAGTTTGATTCATAAAACACAGTCACACTTTTTTTTTGCAGTTTTACTTCTTTGCTGTGATTCTAAAACTCAGCGTGAGAAATGACGCTGCAGTCTGGACTAGACGGTGAATCCATTAGACAGCATGTTTAATAGGTGTCAGACATTTACATCCTGTGATCACCACAGAGCATGGTGTAAAGGAAAAGTAATTTATGCCAACCTCTGTTTTAAAGTGAATTTCTATTTGAACTGCAAGTTTCTTTTGGCCGGAAAGAACAACGTTATAGAGTGTAGTAGGAAGCCTCAACTGTCCCCACTGCAAGAATGACAGTGAGAGACCCAGAAGGATCCAAGCATCACCACCAAGACCATCTGGATGACTGAGCAGGTCTGGTAGCAACATCTCAAGACAGACACTCCACTGGTCTTCATGGATGCTGACCACGGAGGACTACTTCTTCAAGACAGGCACAGAAAAGCTCAGTTTGACAATTTGGTCATTAGTTCTGCGGTCAGGTGAGATGAAAATGTAGATGTTTGGACTCAGGTGGTCAAACATGGTGTTGGGAGGGCAATGATCTGATTTGGAACATACATCCATCATCTATACACCGCTTAATCCTCACTAGGGTCATGGGGGGCTGGAATCTATCCCAGCTGACTCAGGGTGAAGGCAGGTTCACCTGGACAGGTAACCAGTCTATCACAGGGCTACACTTAGAGACAGACAACCAAGCACACTCACATTCACACCTACGGACAATTTACAATCACCAATTAACCTCAACATGTTTTTGGACTGTGTGGGAGGAAGCTGGAGAACCCACGCTGCACGGGCAGCACTCCACGCAGGAAGACCTCGGTGCCCCCACCAGAATGCAAACCAGCGACCTTCTTGCTGCGAGGCAACAGTGCTAACCACTGAACCACCTTGCAGCCCATGGAACACACAGCTCAAGGGAAATATATTGGAACCATGTTGGAGTGGCCCATCCAGAATCCAGCCCTGAATTCAACAGAATCAGGGAGGAACTAAAGACCAGAGTGATGAAGAGGAATCCTTCTGACCTGCTGAGATCATTACAGAACAGGTGTGGAGAACAGTCTTAGAGGAGACTTGCAGAAAGACTGTTATCAGTTCTAGCACCTGTTTGACTGCTGTAGTGACAAGTAAAGGTTTTGACATTGATTACTGCTGCATTTTAGATAAAAACAAACGAATTTATCATGAACATCTCTGACACAATGCCTTGTCGCATTTTGTCACTTGTTAATGTCATTTACAGCCATAAAAAACAATGAACCCTCACTATAAATCTACATTTTGGAATGGCTGTGAATCATTCTGGGCTTAACTAACAGTGTAACTGTCAGACTAACCGTGAAGCAGAGAAATACCACGACTGCGCAGGAAACGTCCCCCTGCAGACTACAACTCCCACAATTCCGTGCTGCCTCTACGTTGTTGTGTTGTGCGCGTGTCCCTCAGCTATGTGTGTCTGCAGCGTGTTTCCCGTTAAACATGGAGGTGACAGCAGCACGCCGCTCGTTTCTTTGCGATATCGGTGAGCACCGACACGTAGCAGCTAATGCTAGCTAACAGCTAATGTTAGCTAGCAGCTCCGCGCGCTCGGCTTCGTTAACCTTAAGGCCAGCCATGACGGTAACACACCTGCAGATAGGAGAGTCCAGGTAGACGAACTGCATCAAAGCAGGTGTTATTTCACAGTGTTTACAGGTAGAACTTCGTATTGAGGTTGTCTTTGTAAAACTCTGCCAGGGTAAACACACCTGTGGCCAATATGAAGTACACGTACACGTTGCTAAGTAGCTAATAATTCAGCTGTATAACATCCAGTGATGATCACCATCTCATGCATGAACTATTTAAAAAAAAGAGTTTATCAATACTCCCAAATAAGATTTAAAACCAATTTATTTATTTTTTCTATATCTAACATTTTGTAGTGGACTTTGCACATCATTTGTTTAAAATATACTTTAAAAGGAAAATATTGCAGGTAAATAGGGAACAAACAAACACAGTGTAACTTCCCTACTTGATAAGTTTCAGTAAAAAGAATATTTTGTGTATTACAAATTTTCCAAAAAGTTTAAATATGCAATTGAGGTATTGGTTTGTTAATAATGCACACATTTACATACATTTCCAGGGCAGAAATCATCAAAAAATTTGGATAATATCTTGTTCAACATTCTTGTAATTCTTTAATTTTGACAGCATGTTAGGGTTAAAATTTTTACAGAGAGAATTTAGGATTTCTCCTTTTTGACTGTAACTCTAATAATATGTAAGCAATGATATGTCAACACCCAGAAAAAGTATTTTGCCATTTTATAGTTATAAAATCTTCCGTACACCAGGCTGTGCATGATATATGAACAAACCTTTTGGTGCAAACCTTCAGAATACAGACAGAAAAAACTGCAGCGTTCAGTGTATATCAGAGCTACTGAAGTGGAGATGTCTGGATCACAGTGTGGGAAAACACAATCCATACATTTTTACCAGTAACATTCCTCAGAGGTGACTATGAAACCTTTTGTTGCCGTATTATCAGCTCAGTAATTATATTAAAATATCTATGAACTAATGTGAATGCACTGATGGACACACGGGGCCCAATGAGCAGAATATAACCAATGATTATGTTGCGTTTTTACTTATGAAAATATGACAAAAGCCATATGGATTTTTAAAAAAAGTGTAAGTAATCCTCCACTGTAGTTAATCAGAGATTTCTTTAACCTGTATGTTTCTTGTAGATTTTAAGGATTCAGCAGATATTCCACAGGTGGCAGACATATGTCCACCTTTATGATGCAGTTTATATTAAAAATGCTGGTGATCATATAGAATTCTGGAGAAGGCTTGGGAGATTGTTCAGTCCTGGTTTGGCATAATTATTGTGAATAATGTAGTGTTAGAGGAAGTTTAAATAACTGTCCAGTGTCTTGGATGCTGTGCATGAAAGGGTTAAATGATTCCATTACAACTGTTATTAACACTATAGGCATCCGAGTTGTAATACTTTTTCACAGCCAGTAGAGCTAGGCTAGGATAAAATGTGAAGTTTGTAAGAGTAAAATTTAGTTTTTATTATATTTTGGTGTACAGACAAGTTTTTAAGTATACTATACAGAATATTAATGTACAAAACAAAACTTGTGCAAGTAATAGTGTAAAAAAAAACATAATAGAAAGAATGCTTTCATTGTGCTGTTATGGAGCTTTATCACAGCAGACATTTTTTACAGACATGTCACGGCAGGAAAAGCACATGTGCAGTTGATTTCATAGAAACTATTAAGGTGAGCTAAATCCAGGCTAGTGTTGTACATGCTGGCTCTTTGTCATGGCTTACTGCAGGGGTGTCCAATCCTGGTCCTCGAGGGCCACAGTCCTGCATGTTTTAGATGTGTTCCTCTTCCAACACACCTGATTCAAATGATCAGCTCATCATCAAGCTCTGCAGAAGCCTGATACTGATCCTGATCATTTGGATCAGGTGTGTTGGAAACATCTAAAACATGCAGGACTGTGGCCCTGGAGGACCAGGATTGGACACCCCTGGCTTACTGGGACGCGTGATGGGACTGAGCCTTCTTTCTTGACTCCTGTGTTGCATGTGCTTTTGCTGCTATGACAAAAATGTGAAAAAGTCAGCTGTGAAAAAGCTCTATTGTTGTTAATGTGTGTGTAAGGCTTCTGGGCAGACCGGACCGCCCTGCATGAAGCGGCGTCCCATGGCAGGGCCCTGCAGTTAAAGCAGCTGATAGAAAGTGGAGCTTCTGTCAACATGGTGACGGTGGATAACATCACTCCCCTCCATGAAGCCTGCATACAGGCTCACCCCAACTGTGCCCGGCTGCTGCTGGAGGCTGGAGCCCAGGTGAGACGAAGCTCCATGTACAGCCACACCTGACGAAAGGAAAACCTTAAAAAATGGGTTGGGATGCCTTATCACTACCACAGACACAAAGTGATGCAATCTAATACAGAATAAATAAAGCAGCGTGCAGTTTGTGAAGCAACCCACAGTATGAGGAAGGATTTGAGTCAATACCTCTCTGACACAGTCAGATATGAAATATGTAGACTGTACATGTGTTCACATTGTGATCCTGGCAGGTGTCACATGTGCTGCTGAAATACTGCAAGGAGTATGTAGGAATTCTTTCTCTGGTTCTTCCAGGTGGATGTTCGCACCATCCACGGCAGCACTCCTCTGTGTAACGCCTGTGCTTCTGGCAGCCTGGAGTGTGCCAAGCTGCTGCTCAAGTATGGAGCCAAAGTGAACCCGTCACTCACCGCTCTCACTGCGTCGCCGCTCCACGAGGCCTGCATACAAGGTGAGCCCTCAGCAGCACCAAGACGGGCTCCCCTCAGTCATACCCCACCAGATACCTCGACTGTGATGAAACGTTGCATTCCTCTCAGGTAATCCCGAAGTCGTGAGGTTGATGATCGCCAGTGGTGCCAAACTGGAGGCGTTCGATGTCCACTTTGGCCCTCCTCTTCACATAGCATGCGCTAAAGGCCGTGTGGATTGTGTCAAGGAGCTGCTCAGTGCAGGTCAGAAAAAAGACTACAGATCAGAAAGTGTGTTAGAGCCAATAAAATACCTGACAGTTGTTGAAGGAGTGCATTGATCTTTGATTCTGAGAAACTATCAACAGGAAAAAGAAAAATACAGCATGAAGCTAAAAACACATGCCTGAAAATGCAACGTTGTTTTGGAAAGGGTTCCACCTTCTGATTATTTTCAGCTGTGATGAGTTAAACATGTCTAAACTCATTTGTTCTTCTTGCAGGTGCCAATGTGAATTCAGTGAAGTTCCACGAGACAGCTCTGCACCATGCTGCTCGAGTCCACATGGTAGAAATGATCGAGTTGTTGGTGGAGTTCGGAGCCAACGTGTACGCCAGCGACAACCTGGGAAGAAAGCCTGCAGACTACGCAACTCCTGCGTCTCCCTCTTACACCTGCCTCCGTTTTTATGAAGGTACATGTCTGCTTTGCTTCTTAATTGCAGTCAAAAATGGCTGCTTTTCTCAAAAGAGTTTCAGACATCAGTTGACCTTTTTCTGCTTGTCTTATAAATCTTTATAACCAACCTCCTGACAACCTCTGCTTCCTGACAGCGAATCCTCTGAGCCTGCAGCAGCTTTGCAGAATTGCTGTGAGGATGATGCTGGGCACCAGAGCATCAGAGGCCATAGGTCAGCTGGATTTATCCCACCGCATCCACAACTACCTTCAGTACTGGGATCAGCCCGCATCACTGCAGACTGACACATGAATGGTCTGAAATACAAAACCTCAGAAAAGAAGCATCATGGACAACATGTTGACTTAAAAATGTGTCGTACAAAAGTCCTGGGCCACTTTTAGGTTTGTTGCTTTTGCATGTTGTAATGATCATACATATTTATTTATTTGTTTCTTTTTACAGCAAGAAAATCCAGCAAACATGCATACGGTGTTAAAAACACAAAACAAATCAGAACAACACGGCTTCTAGAGCAGGGATGTCGAATCCTGGTCCTCGACGGCCGCAATCCAGCAAGTTTTAGATGTGTCCCTCTTCCAACACACCTGATTCAAATGATCAGGATCGTTATCAGGCTTATGCAGAGCTTGATGATGAGCTGATCATTTGTATCAGGTGTGTTGGAAGAGGAAAACATCTAAAACATGCAGGATTGCGGCCCTCGAGGACCAGAGTTCGACACCCCTGTTCTAGAGGCTGCCGTCTGTATTTAGTGTGACACCGAGCTCATACTAAACTCTATTGGCTTTTCTGCAGTGATCTTGTAGTGTATTACACCCAGCTTCCTTCAGCGCTTCCCAGACTTCTTCTTTAGACTTGAGTTGTCTATTATTTGTTTTTTCTCTGTCCAGATGATCCCAACAGCTTCTGTAATTATCTGGTCTTCACTCTGTGCAGGTCAGTCCATCACTTTGGTATCTTGTTTGGGATCAGTGTCTTGCTGAAAAATAAACTTTTTTGCAGTCTTCCCTGAAGGATTGGCTTGATGAATCAAAAATTGTCTGTACTTTTCAGCGTTTGTAATTCCATCTATTTGGACAACAGCCCCAACACCACTGGCAGAAGGGCAGCCTCAAAACCTGACAGGCCCGCCATCATCAGCGAGGACTCTTTCTTGCTAGCCTCTCTGACTCCACTTCTCACATACTGTCCATGACTGAACCTTAGTATGTCAAACTTTGATTTATCCCTCCACAGGACACTTTTTAGTTTGTCGTTGTGCTCATCTTTGGGAGCTTTTTGACATTTCAGCCTTTAAGCCCTGTTTTCACAAAGGTGGTTTCATGGCTGCGACCATTCTAAAAAGGCCAGACTTCTCAGGACTGTATGAGGATCAACTTGGCATCCATATTGGCATCTCCTGGGACACTGACAGTTCTCTAAGCTTTCCACCAGTTATCTTTCACCTCCAGATTCTTTATTGCAGCTTGAATTTCTTGTCTTAAATATACTTTTTTTTGATGGTTTCATTTTGCGGATGCAAAATTCTGACTTGATGTTTTTAAGATGTATGTAATCTTTGGGGTCTGCATGGTGGCTCGGTGGTTAGCATCTCACAGCTGGAAAGCTAGAAGATCCCCAGTTTGGACACCCAGGATCTTTCTGCGTGGAGCCTCCATGTTCTCCCTGTGCAGCGTGGGTTCTCTCCAGGTTCCACAAGGTCCAGAAACATGCTGAGGTTAATTGGTGATTGTAAATTGTCCGTAGGTGTGAATGTGAGTGTGCTTGGTTGTCTGTCTCTAAGTGTAGCCCTGTGATAGACTGGTTACCTGTCCAGGTGAACCTGCCTTCACCCTGAGTCAGCTGGGATAGACTCCAGCCCCCCATGACCCTAGTGAGGATTAAGCGGTGTAGAGATGATGGATGGATGGATAATGGAGACGTTGCCTTATAAACATATACAAATGGATAGAGTGTGGAACCTTCTGTGGGATGGAGGGATGGATGGATGGATAATGGAGACGTTGCCTTATAAACATATACAAATGGATAGAGTGTGGAACCTTCTGTGAAGTATAATTTAAGCAAAAGCCAGAGATCCCTGTGAGTACAGTTAGACTCAGGAACATTACCATCAGCCTCAGAGACTGGGAGGTTTAATGCTCCTCCAGAGAAGGACAGACTCTGTTTACTGTGTCATTTTGGTGAAGTTGAGAATGAGGCTCCTTTAATGTTTTACTGTCCTGTATTCAAAGATATGAGGGAGGTACTTTTCAGTAAAATGTCCTCTGTTCATGCTGATTTTTTTTTTTGTTTGACAACCATGAAAAGAGTTACGTTTTAGAAGTAGATCCTTTTTCATGGCTGAATGTCTTTGCCTGGCCTGGGATTGAAGGCAACGTATGTGGTATAGGTACTGAGCAGCAGTATAATGTGTGTTTGGGTGTATTGCTGCAATGCTAGTATATTGGTGTCTTGTAAACCCATGAGGGTTCAGAACACCTGTGTGCATGACACGAAAAATAAAGAAGTTAATCAATCCTATATACATATTAGCAAGCTTCCAAGAAGTTAGTCTAAAAGTATGCAATGATCAACAGCAAGAACTAACTTGGTTTTTAATAATAATGTGGTTTTTAAAATACTATCTATATATTTACTGTATATTCTGGTTGCATCTTAACAGACTCAGAGATGCATTGTATACTCTATCCAAAACAACAATAACAACAAAAAGCTAATGGTTTTTATTATATCTTTAATATATATCACGTGACTCAGGGTTGTGTTTCAATGTAGTAGTATTCTTTATGGAGCACTGTTTATTCTGAATAATTGTTTTGCAGATAACGAACTAAATGTATAAAAACTACAAATCCCAGCCTGCTCCTGGCGGGCCAGGGATGTCACGTGACTGCAGCGGCACTAGACGGCGAGGACGCGGCTGTTTACAAACAAGTCTTGTGTCACCGCTTCTGCGTTAGCGTCGCTGATTCTGCGGGGAGGGAAACGGACAGGATGGAAATCGAACACATGCAGCCGTATTTCTTCGGAGACATCGGTGAGTGTGAAATATAGACGACGAAGCCGGTTGTTCAGACTTTCAGCCCGCTGGACGCCGGCTAACTACCGGGCTAGCAGGTCTGTAGCTAGCTGCTGGTACCGTGTGCTGTCGCCGACTGATCAGATGAATAACTAACGAGACACAATGACAGCAGGAACCTGCAGTGACGTCAACACGCTGTAAATAATACAACACACTGTGCTTGTGTAATTGCATTAAAATCGTTAAAGAGCTAGAAGGATATTGATATTGGCTAACTGCCAGCTCAACAGTGTCATAGCATGGTAGCATCCTATACGTCATCACCTGACACTGTTTACCTGGACTTCAGGTAGCAGTTGCGTCATTGTGTTTTGACGTCCATCAGCAACATTAGCATCGATCCAGAGTCAGGTTTCAGTGTGTCAGCCACAGGTGAAGCAGATCCTGTTACTCCAACCGGCGGTACACACAGAAGTAGAAGATCATTCTAGGCTCAAGTCCTCCAGCACGCTTCATACTGAGGTTAATGCTTATAGGTGTTATCAGCAGAATGTTTAAAAAGTTAAGGTGTACAGTGGCTTTCTTTAGAATATAATTTTAGTTGATGTATTTTCTTGTGGTGTGCATTTTGTATGTGAAGTCTACCTGCAAATCAACTAATAACAGCCTTTATGTAAATCAAACACTTTCAGGGGTTGTTTATATGATCGGTGTGTCGTATGTGGTTCATCAACGCACGACTGGCATGAAATCAGTGTCATTAGATAGTAGCCTCACCTTGTGCATTTTGCACCCAGAGATCCAGAGCTAAAACTGTCTTGTCAGTCATTTTAAAAATGTATATGTTCATTTATGTGTAACAGTCAAACTTTGGAATGTATTTCATGTAGTACTGCTCCATCACGTGTTTCAAACCTGTTACCCTGTGAAAATGTATTAAAGCTTGACTTTAAAGAATATATTGTGCAAACAAATCACAATATCTGTCACAAAACTGCATTTAGATATTTTCCTCAAATCATTCAGCCCTAGTTCAGATAGCTAACGTACATATTTAATCATCCTACCTTAACAACAGCGCTATGTGAACTGTGCATGACGTTACCTGTTGTGAGTGTGTGTTCAGAGTTGGATCTGCTCCCCTGCAGGCTGCTGGGTAGAGAGAACAGAGGTGCACAAGGCAGCGTCCCTCGGCCAGGCCTCCCAGCTGCAGCACCTCATCCAGAGTGGAGCTTCGGTCAACCTGGTGGCGGTGGACTCCATCACGCCGCTGCATGAGGCCTGCCTCCGTGGACAGGCCCAGTGTGTGCAGCTGCTGCTGGATGCTGGAGCTCAGGTGAACCAGGGAGACAGGCTCATATCTGCCATACCACAGGTTACATTTGTTGAGAAAATGTTGATATTTCCCAAATGTAATCCGTGGACTGTATCCACAACATTCTTATGTTCCATTTACTGAATATATAGAATTATTCAGAATTGTTGGACAAGTTGAATGTTTGAGGAAAGAATTAAAAATGGCTAAACGTTGAAGTAATTCTGTTTGTGTGATTCTGTGTCCCGTCAGGTGGATGCGAGGAATGTGGATGGAAGCACCCCGCTGTGTGATGCCTGCTCTGCTGGTAGTCTGGAGTGTGTGAGGCTCCTGCTGGATCGTGGTGCCAAGGCCAACCCTGCCCTCACCTCCCGCACAGCCTCGCCCCTCCACGAGGCCTGCGTGGGAGGTCAGGGCCTCGGTTTCATTTTTCCATCCTTAATGTTCATCACAATGAAACAAACTCAGTGACACTATCCTATTTGATTTTATTTCAGGTAACTCAGACTGTGTGGAGCTGTTGATAGCCATGGGTGCTTGTCTCGAGGCATACGACCTTTACTACGGGACCCCGCTGCATGCAGCTTGTGTTAATGAGCACATGAACTGTGTTAAAGTGCTGCTCAATGCAGGTGAGTGACTGTGCAAGAACAGGATGGAAAGTGGACCAGACTAGTTGTTGCATAATTTTAAACTTGGCTCTTGCTCGTTTGTTGACTGCTCTCACATTTTGTAGGTCATTAAGTGTGAGTGTTTAATTCCAGTTTAGCTGCTCTCTAATAATATCACCTGTGACCTGAGCTGACACTGTGGTGGCTGATACAGGCTTTCAGGAGGTCACAGCAGGTGCTTCTAGCTTGCGAGGAACACACTGTGTATACAGGGGTCCACCGTAAGGTTTTATTCAGCGTCAGTTTTTATTATTAGTAATCAAAGAAGCAGATTCTTGATATTTAAAACTGGTATACATTTACAGTAAAAAAGTAAATCTTGGCATCAAATTTAAGAATAACACAAACTCCAAAACAAAATGTAGTTCAAATACCTTTGTTTATTCATGCACGTTTTACATTTGTTCAGTTAAAAGAGAACTTTTCAGCATTTATCTTTGGTGATGTGTAACTAGTGAGGTAGTGCTGAAGGTGGGACGTTGCCTGGTGGTTACAGAGAGAACCAAAACAATTTATTAATATCATCAGAACAAAATC
The DNA here is from genome assembly GCF_000690725.1 of Stegastes partitus. Classification (NCBI taxonomy): domain Eukaryota; kingdom Metazoa; phylum Chordata; class Actinopteri; family Pomacentridae; genus Stegastes; species Stegastes partitus. The sequence goes on from NW_007578375.1 coordinate 41,527, forward strand.
AGTGCAAAAAAACATTGACTTAGGCTGATAAGCTGTTGATCCTCAGTGCATCTTATATAAATGGGCATTTAATAAAGCCATTTCTGTAATTATAATTATAATAATAATAATACATTTTATTTGTAAGTGCCTCTCAGAGCACTCCAGGACGCTTTACATCACAAAAGAAAATAAAGATAGACAAGCAGTTCTAATCAGATGGGTTTCAAGAGAGAAAGTGAATTGGTATTACGCTATCTGATATTTGTGCATCAGTTTTCTACCTTCTAGGTTGCTACCAGCTAGAGTTTGTCCTTGTTTGTGGAAAAGCCAAACAGTTGCAAGTCTTGATGACTTTGTAAGCTTTTCCTTTCCTTTTCCAGAAGATCAGTGACTGAATACCAACTGTTCAAATACCAGAATCAACCCCATTCACTT
>NW_007578375.1:46817-72088 GCF_000690725.1 Stegastes partitus
TTTATTGTCATCAAACATGGTGCATGACGAAATTTAAATGTAAAATGAAGAGTTTGTAAACTGATCGCAATTCACACGACTATTTTCCTTGAACCTTGCACCTGAAACTATAACAAATACAGATAGATAACTTCATTAGGCATTGCTGCACAATTTCACCAGCAAAAAGCTCTTTGTGCATCCACAGGTTTAAGTCTGCACAAACCACAAATCATAACATGTTTTCCTGTAGTATTGAACATATAATTGATATGTAGAAAAATGTCTATAATTACTGTGAATGAGGTTTTAAGGGCACTTTAAGTCCATGTTGTGTTACACAGCATGCCATCAGCGTCTTAGAATTACATTTATTTAGATTTTTTTAATTCCTGCTCACATTTATTTGGGTGTTCAGTGTTAATCCACTCGCAGCATCTGGAAACTTCTCTGAGGGCATTTGAACCCAACCAGATACCTTCAAAGAAAATCTATTAGCTGCATAACAGATCAGGTCATATTTTTTCAATTGAACCCATAACATGAACAAACACATGATCATGATTATTTATATTTGACTATTACAGAATTTTACACAATAATTCAGTGAGTGGGCCTTTTTAAAGTCTTAATCACGTTTTTTTTTTTACAAGCTAAAGCTGCAAAATCTCAGCGAGCGAGTCCGTCTCCAAACAGCTGAAGTCTTTTCTTTTTTTGCCTTTATTCACAGTTTGACATAAAACCTTTAAACACCGTCCACGTGCAGTTTGATGAAGTCAGCCGTCAGGATTTTTGGTATTTAAGTTCACTGTTTTTAACCTTCCTGCTCCTATGTGGAGCTGCCAGCGGGCACCGCTACCTTGTGCACGAGACCATCCGTCATCCCTGCACCTGTGTGTTTACTGTTTGTCTGACAGATCCTTACAAAGCATTCAGAACCAATATTTCATGCTTTCAGACCCTCATCCAAATCTCTGTTCACTCCTCTCATTTGGCTCTGGCCCTGAACATGCCCGGGCTGCACGGTGCTGGCCCGAGCATCCAGCTCGTCTGCTGGGCTTCATAAAGCTGCCAAGCTGTGGAAGTTCGTTTAATCAAAACCTAAATTCCTACAAACCTACCTTCCATCATTACAAGATATTTGGACCATTGTTCATGCCAAAAAAAAAAAAGCAGTCTGACTCATTATAGTCTCAGCTTGTAAATAATCTTGAAGCACAGATCTCGTGGAGCGTTCTCTTTAAGACCAGTTAAAGTATCTGACCCTGATACAGATGGGTCTTCTGCTGATGGCTTAAAATAACTACTTCGAAACATGCTTGGTTTCAAAGCACTTTGAGTCTGCCAAAAGGACTGGAAAAAGCAGAGGAGAGGAGGGCAGGCATGAGGGGAATGTCCAGTTATCTAAGATGAGGAATGGCCCTTGGTCCATAATAGGAGTGTTAAACAGCAGAGTGGTTGGTTCCATTTGAATCAGATTAAACAGCGCTGGCGGTTCTCTCAGAATAGCTGTTGTCTTATTGAAATGCCAGGGTTGTAAGACACTGATATATGTACAAGGTGCTACAAAAATACGAAGGAGTCACCGCACAAGAATGTGCCATAAATATTTATCTTATTAAACTGTACAGATGTGTTGCTCTGAATATGATGAATATGTGGATCTGTTAAATAAACTGTTCTGCTGATGCGTCGTCGTGTGTTTCTGTGTGAATCTGCGTTTGGAGCACATGTTTACTGGAAGTGCTGACACCTGAGTATGTATCCGTTGGTCTGTACGTCCTCATGGTGGCGTCTGTCTGGCTGCTCCGTTCGATTCCAGTGAACACAAACCAAGAACAGTGTGTGACAGATGACAGCTGTATCACTGTGTTACGTATAAACGATATAGTGCTAGAGCTACATTCCCTTAAAACTACAATCATCCAGAAGTAGTTCCATCATTTAAACATAGCTCATGAGTTTTTACTAAACGACAGAGAACTGTAGATAAAATGGCAGAAACTTTAAAAATGCACATATTCACAACTTTTTTTTGAAAATCTTGTTTATTGTCTTTAAATGAAACAGCAAACAGGTCAGTAGAGTAACTTATTATTGTCTGCAATGGTGTGTGTTCATACTAAAGGCACTATACGCAGTGTGTCCACTCAAATCGTTTCTACAGACCTTGTGTAAGAGTGTAAAATAAATAAGTCAAATACACATTTAAAGCTGCATTATTTAGGTGTTTCTTTGCTTATGCAACAGCTGATGTGGTGACAGCACAGAGCAACATTAACGTTCATTTAGAGCTTTTTTGCTGAAAACTGTTGCTACATTAATAACAGAAGAACTACCACCTCAACCAAAACGCTGCATTTACAGGCTGAAAAACAACAATGACCTGAAATGAGACTCAAACACTCTGAAGCTGAGGGGAAATGCAAATCAAACTTCAACTTATTTTTTGGTTTGTCACCTGAGCAACTCCTTTCACCTTAAAAATAACCATTTGGTCCATTTTTAATTAAAAAAAATACAAGGTGGTGCAGTTGGTAGCACTGTTGCCTCACAGCAAGAAGGTCGCTGGTTCGCGTCCCGGTGAGGACACCCCGGTCTTTCTGCGTGGAGTCTCCATGTTCTCCCCGTGCAGCGTGGGTTCTCTCCGGGTTCTCCAGCTTCCTCCCACAGTCCAGAAACATGCTGAGGTTAACTGGTGATTATAAATTGTCCGTAGGTGTGAATGTGAGTGTGCTTGGTTGTCTGTCTCTAAGTGTAGCCCTGTGATAGACTGGTTACCTGTCCAGGTGAACCTGCCTTCACCCTGAGTCAGCTGGGATAGACTCCAGCCCCCCATGACCCTAGTGAGGAATAAGCGGTGTATAGATGATGGATGGATGTAAATTGTTGCAGCTTTCATGTTTTGTAAAGTAAGCAACCATCTGGTCTTTTAAAGCACCTTTTTTTATTCCACTGATTAATGTTTGAGTATTTATGAGCTGTTTAGTGTCAGTTTGAAGTTCGTGGTGTACAAAGCAGCACAGTACACAACTGATGTTAATAATGAACTCACGTTTATTGTTCATGCTACACCGGCACCCCAAGGCCCTGCACACGAACCTGGACAAGGCTTAAGGGCTGCTTCAAAACACGTTTTCCTAATCAGACTTTTTATTAGCAGTCAGGCCGTATGTGCACACAAAATAATCTGCCAAAGTTTTTCCAAAGGAGAGAAGTGTGTTCATGTGGCTTTGTCTCTGTTGATTTGAAGAGTCTGAAGAATAATCAGAAATCAGCAACAGTTGACTCAAACGCTGATGACAGGTGTGTGATTGCTTATGGATCAACAAGTTATTTTTTATTGTTGGCATTTAGTCGTGAATTTTTGCAGCAATCCAGAAAATGAAGATTGGAAGCAAAGTTTTTAAGAGCTTTAAAGTGAATTCAAAAAGTTACACTGGTGTTCATTTGAACCATTTTAAAATGTTGCACGTTACGCTCTGAGTTGTTAAAGCCAATGCAAGTAATTTGTCAGAAATATTCAAGGATGAACGGCTAAAGTTGGGCTCTTTCAGCTGAGTTAAGACAATAACTGAGGCCTGAGTAAAGTACAGGATGTGCAACAGGAGGCTCAGTTGCATTCGTTTCCCACTAGGTTGTGCTATGAATAAAGAAATCAGTGGAGCAGTGCAGCGTTGGAGGGCCGACAACAAGCCCTGTTGTCCCAGTCAGCATGTGTTCAGGCCACAGGGCCTCTCCAGCTCGTGGCTAATTCATCAGGCCCTGCTGGTTTACTCTCATCTCTCTCTCTGCCTCCTGAGAAACAGATAGCCGTCACAAGGCCATAAACAGGAGGGGGATTTCATTTTGGCAGTAAGAAGGGAGAAGAGGAAAGTATATTTAAAAAAAAGAGAGAGAGAGAGCAGATTGGGAGAGTAGATTGTGGATTTGAGGCGTTAAGCAGACAGGAACTGGGAGGCTTTGTTTGAGAATCAGAGATAAACAGAGCTGGATGCTGTGATGGTCCAGTGCTACGCTCCCCAATCACACAGAGCGGCCTGGAAACCAGCAATGAGCTGCAGATGTGAGACAGAGTGGCTTCCACAGAGGCTCATACAGACAAGACGCACAGCAGCAAACATACATGAGTGAGCAGCGAGTTTGTTCTGCTGAAGGACGTGTTCATCAGCATCATTAGTGGAAGCTTGTGTGTGTGTTCAGGACCTGGAAAGACCAATAATAGTTTTGAAACATGGATCCTGTATTTTATTTTTTTAATAATTGATATCAGCCAATAATATGGCTCTCATTATTGACACAGCCACAGAGAAATGTGACTTGAAATGCCATCAGTTCTGAACTTAAAGCAAAGTTTATGGTCTGTTAGGACTGCGTGGTGTTGGATTAGGTTGACAGTGTTGGAAACCCCTCTTCCCCTAAAACTCTTTGGCATCACATGTGCTGTGTCTGTGTTGCCGTTATCTCTGATTTTCTAATAAGTGATGATCTGACACACTTCATGATGTCATCCATAGAGCTGAGGGACAAATCAGACATTGTGTTCTTCCCTTTTTAGGTCTCTTCTTTTCTTTGTTTTGTGGTATTTTTCATGTGTACAACCCAATGCAACACAGTCAGTGTCTTCCTGGAGAGACTGTGGTTAGCCCAGCTTAGCATAAAGACCGGAACTTCGGTACTCTGGTCCCGCCCAGAGTTCAGAAACATTCCTGCCAACACCTCAACACACTGTTGAAGAACTTGCCAGCTGTTTCAGGGCAGCTCAAACCTTTTTGAGTGGTCACAGGAATGAACCCTGGAGAACCTCTTTCAAGGCAGCTTCTGGGCACAATAAGGTGCCTAGTCCAGGGTAGGTATTCAGAGTTCTACAGAACCCCGGACAGAACAATAAGCTCTGTTTTTCTGCCCTCCTAATGTTGCCAAGTTCCACTGTTCTCTCTAATGTCACCATGTTCTACATAAACATTGTTCTACATCCATTGTTTGATTTTCTGTGGAAATCAAGTGGAGTTGCTACTTTCGTGGTTGTTTTGACTCATGCTGGATGTTTGAACCCCGTCTACAGTCTTCATGCTAAGCTAGGCTAACGACAACCTGACTCCAAGTTCAAACTTTACTCTGTGACGTTGATGATTGATGTTCTCGGTTTTAGAAATAAAACTAATTAACACTCCATCCATCCATCATCTATACACCTTAATCCTCACCAGGGTCATGGGGGGCTGGAGTCTATCCCAGCTGACTCAGGGTGAAGGCAGGTTCACCTGGACAGGTAACCAGTCTATCACAGGGCTACACTTAGAGACAGACAACCAAGCACACTCACATTCACACCTACGGACAATTTACAATCACCAATTAACCTCAGCATGTTTCTGGACAACATGTTTTTCTCTTTGGAGAGAACCCACGCTGCGTGGGGAGAACATGGAGACTCCACACAGAAAGATCCCGGGTGTCCTCACCGGGGTGCGACCTTCTTGCTGCAAAGCAACGGTGCTGACCACTGAGTCACCTTGCAGCCCCAATAAACAATCATTTCCCAATAATCAATTCCCATGTTGAGCAATTCATACAAATAAAATTTCCAGCACTGAACATACGTCATCAATCTGGATTTTACAGAACAGTTCTGGTCCGTCATAATGTCCCCTTGGACTGGTCTGAAGGATTGCTATGAGGACATTCTGTTATTGATTAGTATTGGGGATTCCTCTTCTGTAACTCAGATAGGCCTGGATAGTAAACTTTAAAAACTGGGTCACAAACTTGAGTATGTCTTCGCAGCTGCTTCAGTATGAGAAAAGTCAGAATAGTCAGTAGTAACAGTAACACTGGCAATAAAATATGAGCTTAAATCCAAAGCTCACTATAATTCAATTCAATTGTATTTGTATAGTGCAGTTTACAACACACGTCATCACACAGCGCTTCACATAGTCAGGTGCAGACCTTATACATTTAAACAGAGAACCCAACAATCCAAAGCAGCCTATCATCTTAAAGTTTCCTTATCAAGCATGCAGCATGAATGTCACCGAGCTTTTTCATTTCCATGTGATGGTGTCCAAAATATGGACATATATCTTGACTTTTTCCCGTGTATTGATTTGTTACGTCTTGGCTGAGACAGAAGGCCTTTGACCTGTGGGATTAGATTATTGCAGCCTTTTCCTACAGAAAGCCCCAGTATGAGTGGACGGACTCTGATCTCCATGAGCGGATGTGTCCGATACAGCAGCTGCTGGAGCTCGGCCATCCAGTCACGCCACAACTGAAACCATGTGGAAAGAAAGATATTATCTTCATCCTTATCATCCACTGTGACTGACTGACTAAATACTCTGTTTTTGGTTTTCCCACCATTCAGACAGATCGACACAAGTTTATATTAATTTGACCGATTTACATATAAATGCTGGATGACGTAATATAATGTTAAAAGTATGCATTAAACTTATTGTAGAAACTATCTTATGCCTTTTTAAATGCAGTCCATACAAAATAAGGATGTCCACCAGCTGTTAATAATAAAACCACAGCGAGGTTTGCATTTAAAAAGAATATTCATAGGTGTAGTTAGAAGAAAACAACCCTGTTTTGATGTCTGGGCAGATTCATCATATAGCAGTAGAAGGCAAAGTTTATGGACCTCAAAACATCCAATAATAGTTTAAAGGTCACACAACTAAAATAATGAACCTGAGGACACTCAGAAGTGTGGATATGCAGTATGTCCTACAGGTGCTTTTTGTTTACAAAGGAACATACTGGATTAGTTGGTGATTGCAGCTGTATGAAGTTTAAGATGTGAGTCGTGGTGGCAGCAGGTTAAACAGGTCATTCCCTCTAGCCAGCAACATTTTCCTGGTCCTACTAGGGGATCGTTCCCAGGTCAGATCAGATACGTTGGCCGTCCAGGGAGTTCTGGTTCTAAACTGGGTTCTTCTCCTACTTTGACACGCTCAGAAAATATCCAAAGGAAGGTCCCACTGCTTCAGCTGGCTCCATTCAATACAAAGGAGCAGCGAGCCTACTTCAATCTTAAACTGCTTTGCTCAGTGCAGCAGCTCACCTCCAACTCAGAGGTAACATCTACGACTAGCTCTACAGAACCATGGCCTGAGAGTTGAAGGTGTTGACTCTCATCTTGGCCGTCCCACTGCGTGCTAAAGGTGTAGGTAGATGAAGCCCACAGAACCATGTCACCCACAAAAAGCAGACACCTTCCTCCTCCTCCCGGCTCGTGAACATCCTGTCCGTGAACACCCCAAACAGGATCAGAGACAACAGGCGGCCTTGACGGAGTCCAACAGCCACCGGGAGGCATTCGGTGTTAGAGGACTGTGATACTTTCACTAACAGACTGTATCCAGCTGCACCAAGCAAATACATGTAGAGTCAAAACTGAGAGAAGAACCAAAGCTGCCTTTTTGAGTTTTTACTGTCATACAAATGCTGTGATGTCCTAAAATAAACAAATAAATAAATAAATAAATATAGCAGCGGCTGCATATGGCTAGCTACAGCTACCTGCTAAAGCAGCCTTAACTGAAACTCCGGACACGTATCTACTTGTTCCAGGTTTTTATATTTGAAAAATCGGTTATGTTAGTAGCTGCGCCTGTTCACGCACAAATAAAGCAGTTCCAAAATAATGACAAGATGATGATGAGAAAATAAACACATTAGATTTTCAGTGGTGCTAACAGCTAACTAGCCTAGCGTAGCATTGTAGCAGCAGCTGCATCATTCATGTGATTCCAGCTGGCTTTAAATTATATGTTTTAATGTATTTAATTACAGATTCCTTCAGTCAATGTAATTTGTTGAAATTAGCAAAAAGTTGTAACTTCTTTTGTTTGTAGAGTTCCCTTGAGCCCTTTAGAAATTACATTTTTAGTTGCTAGTTGGCCTTAACATGTACAGAGGTTACACGGGTCTATCAGACAAAAACATTGTGATGGGTGAATGACAGTCAAAAAGTATAAAATCAAGGTTTTAAAACTTAAAGATGTGTTACACAGTTTGTCTAAGAGCATTCATGGTGCAAACCTTTGTTTCCCTTAAGACCTACATTGAAGTTATTTCATCTGATTAAGCTGAATGTAGGAAGCAATGGCAGCGCATGATTCTGTAATTATGAAAAAAAATAAAAAGATGAAGCAGGTGAATTATAAAAAAGTACAATTCTCTGAAAGACAGTCAAGCTTATTTATATCTAAAAGAAACGTCATTGTCATTTGGTTTTATTTACAGTTTATTTTGATATTCTGGTGTATTTTTACGCCAGTTCATCTAGGATTTACCAATAACTGGCACAGGCCTACAGTACAGTACTCGCTGTTCTACTGAGCGTTACAAAGTGTGTTTTTCGCAATTCCCACCCACACCAATCGTTTCCTAACAACAATTTAAATGCTTAAAAGCAGAAACAAAACAGTGCTGCAGACCCAAAGGAAAGCCAGGAACATTCAGTCTTCCACAGGATTTTCATATGAAGCCCATTTTTAACTTTACAATCCTGTAGCTAAACTGTACACAGCTGACTCATTCACAGTGTCGCTGCTCAGCTCCTGACCTGCTGCAGACCTCTTATCAGTAACACACTACACACAGAGGAGGTTTGCGGGCGGACACTGAGATCTAACCAAACCCTGTTTCATCATAAATTCCACAGAAGAAGCAGCAGCACCACCCACAGAGCCGTGAGAACACACGGCTTCTAAATTATAACACGACGAAAACCCCAGCAAAGATGTGGGTGAAAGCAGAGTTAGATGATCACCGCTGTAATTACAATCATTTATTGATGACGCCGGTAAATTAAAGACTTCTAAAGTGAAGGTAATGGTTTTCAGCTCCAGCGTCTGGCCTTCACCCTCCAGTCTGCTCCCAAACAGACGGCTCTGGTCTGAGAAAGTAATATTCAAGCGTGTCTGGATGACAGCGCCCGAGGTCATGCACACTCTCGCTCACACACTCACGGGGACACTTCAAAAGTGGCTCGATGATGACCGAGCCATCTGGTTGTATTTTCTGAAGGGAGTCCCCCGTCTCACACAGTTGCTCAATCTCAAATATAGTTGCTCCAGCGCAAATGAAGTCAGCAGTTTCCTTCCCAGACGCTTTCCCTCTCAGTCTTTGTTTTTCAGCTGCTGACGCATGCCTATAGCACATGTTCCAGGGAAGTTTAAGATGGCTTGGACAGGCACAAGAACTGGCCGTCTTTCTGCCGTTCTCTGGAGAACCATTTCTACGGCCTTCTTTACGGGAAAAGTAAATGACTAGACTTTCTCCGATTTAACTAGAGCAGCACTGGATGTAATAAAGACAGTTTTCCTCTTGTAGGAGCCACCTATCCAAACACAGATTAAATAATGTGTTTAAAGCACAGAGATTGTACACTGAGATTAACACTGAACACAAAATACATCCCTGCAGACGACTTGTGATCAGATTTTGGTCACAAAATTCAATGAAGTTGTGGGTGACAGACTTTTGAGATCAGCAGCAGTAGTTGGGATGTTGTGATGTTTCAAAAACACTGATGCTGTTTCCCAAAGTGCTGTTTCATCAGACTCTCACCAGATTCTCACATGTCCAGTTTGCAAAAGAGGAGAGAACAGAATGACCCAGATGACATCCCTGTGTCATCATCACAATTAGTTTCTCAGAGTTCAGAGATTTCCCTCTGGAGCTGTGATAGTTTATGTAGTTTGAATGACCAGATTGTGAGTTTGCCCTGAAAACATCCACATCAACAGTTTCAGCTTATTTTGGTTGGTGATGATGTCACCCAAACACTGCAGAGCAAGATGTGAGTCATAGCCATTTGGAAGTCATCCCCACCTCCATTATTTGTGATGTTTTTAGGGTGATTCCTTTAAAATGAATTCTTTCTTACATTTAGGACATTGTCATAAAACAATCTGGGCGCTGGTACTCATACTGTAAAATCTCTCAAAGCCTTAAAGGTGTGTTGAGCGTCCAGCTGTTTGATGGCTCGGCCACCGTTTAGCTGTGAAGCTGGAGCATCATGGTGTAGTGATGTGAGGTTTAGTGCTACCAGCTGCTGTAGTTTCACCTGGTGGCATCATCGGTGTAAAAGCTAAGCATGCAGCCATGAGCACAGTCGCTAGCAAAACATAGCTGAATGCTAACGGAACTGTAATACTGTTGATGCACAGCTAGTAGAATGCTATATCCAATGAGACCTGCCTGCGTTATTGCGTCAGAGAGGAGTTTAAGAGCCCTTCAGTCAGTGCCTTCATGTTTCCATCTAGATGTATCCTGCTTTTCCAAGGATCAAACTGGCTGCATGATAATATCCCATTAAAATAAATAAATAAATAAATAAATAATTAGACCCTAAACTAAATTCCAGTAACTCAGTCTTTCCTCAGAAGTTACAGGATCGCCCCATGGAATCCCCCATGACTTCTGTGGTACTTGGACCCTGTGATCCTGCAGAAGATTCCCAGCCTAATTTTTGTGTTCTCATAGACTCGTGTGATATTTTGGGATGTTCGCCCAAGCAGCAACTTACAAGGCTGCTGTTCTTCAAAGTGTCACTTGAGACTGACTCCAAAGCTGAGCTAGTCCCCAGAGACCCACACAATATATCTGAATGCTGTTGTTGTTGCTGATTTTATGTTGGTGTTGTGTTGTTTTTTCTGGTGTAGCAATTTCCCTGAGGTTTTGTACCGAAGTGATCAATAAAGTTTTATTCTAATTCTATTCTAATAAAATGACACACTGCACAGCAGAAATAAACAAGATTACAGTCCGGTGCTACCACAGGTTGGTCTACATCCCTAACCTCCATCTTCATGACAACAGTAAGGGTGCATGTTTGTATGTAGCTCACCCTTTTCTATTGTATTAAGGTTTGAAGATGTGCATAGTTAAGGGTGATGCTGGTTTGAGGGACATGTTGGTGTCGTCATAGAGCAGTCCACAACATCCAAGAGATGTTTGCGTGACCCGCCTCAGCTCCACTCACACTCCACCTCTTTGTCCATTTTTGGATTAGCCGGGAGAGGAGGAGTCAGACGCTGCCGAGCTGGTGCGAGCCAGAGCCACTGTCCAGAAAACCTGGAGGTAACGTCACAGAGGGTTCATGCATCTTTTTATACAGGTTGTATGCTCCCCACATGATGATTCTCTGCAGCTTGACAAACCTTTCTGCTGTGCTGTAGGACATGTTTTATGATGCTGCTACACATTTCTGAGGTAAATCCCCACAAATGTAATACTTTGGTTCACTGACACGACTCCGCTCACAAAACACAAACAGCATCTAGCTGGTGGACAGAGTGAACGGTTTAGAAGCTAAAGAGTCAGATGTTTCTCTCAGGGATTGGTTGAGACCAAAACTGAGCAAAATGTATGTTCACTATTCACTATTATTAGCCATTACAACTTTAAAATATGTCTGTCATTATTCTTTTACAGTTTGTTCTGTTGTCTCCAGGAGGACATGAAATAACTGATTTCTGCTCTTAATGCTTAATGTGTCGTCAATAAAGCAGTAATTTACTAAATCCCCTCATGCTGACAAACATTAGAAGAAGTGAGAAGTGTGGGTACTTAGACTTTAATCACTTGTTATGGCCTGAACGATTGACTCGCACTAACATTAGAGCAGTGGGAGTTGTGGTGGCAACCTTGAAGGTACAAACCTGCAGGTGGGCAGATTCTTCATAAAAATCTGTTGCTTGGAGAAGTGAGCACTAAACTCAAACTCATTAAACTCCCAGCCATTCTTCACAAGATAAACAGGCCTGGGAATGATTTGACATTCAGGCCTTCTGGCTAAATGAAGCATCAAACATTGAGGAAGCAGCAGAGAATGCAGTCCTTCTAAACACTAGTCAGCTGTCACTCTCTGTTTTCTTTCAAACCTGTGAGGACTAAATACCTGAAGGAGACGTTTATATCATTCAGAAACTCCCTCACCGTGAGAAATCAAACTCAAAGCATGTGAACAGACTGCATACCATCTGTCTGCTTACATTTGATATTCGACTGTGCATCTCTTTTCTGTAGTCTATCAAAACCGAGTGTTCACATGGCAGGTCAAGGCGAGGCAGATCTGTTGTATAACTAACCTGAGAAACTCTTATACAACTAATGGAATGCAAAAGACAAATTGCTGCCAGTCAAAACATGAAAACCATTATTGAAATGTGGTGCAATGTTCTAGTTAAAGGTTCGGGGCTAAGGGTCAATCAACGACTAGGTATGAATGATAGATTCAGTGTGCATTCTAATAACCTTGAACAATAAAGTAGCCTGAAAACGCTGTTACAAAAATGCCCTGTGGTAAAGGCAGTGGGGTTTCTGTGGCTCTACGACTCTATATTTCTGTTCATCTTGAAAATATTAACAAACCTCAGAATGGGAACTTGCAAGATTTGCATTTCTAGGCCTAACAAATTAGGCTAAGCAAGTGAATCCCTGTAGACCCCCATGTTAATACGTCCAGTTTTACAGCCGAAATAAACATAAATACAGTCTGGAACAAAAACTATTTTGGTCTCTGTAACTAATGTTCCTGTTTATGACAGCTGTATGGGGGGTGGGTTTTTATATAACTCAGACATTTAAGTTTTATTGAGGCTTAAAGTTATGTGTAATCAAGAACATGGCTGCTTTAGGGACGGGTGGCAGGCCTCAGCTCCACCTTCACTCCACCTCTTTGCTCATTTTTGGATTTGGAAGATGACAATGGCTGCAGCCAGCACAGTGAGCTCCAGAACCTCTGTTCAGTAAAGTTATGGGTGACAAGGACTCTTCTGTCTTTATATATGGTCAGTCACTATTCTGGAAGGACAATGAATTAAAATAGTTGGCCCATAAAGCCACTTAAAACCCACTTGGTTTGGTGCTCTGCCAATAAAACAGGAGCTAACATTCAGATTAAAGCCTGCACTAGGACCCTGTTCTGCCTTTAAGGCTTCCTGACCAGCTTGTATTCCTCTGTTTTCATTCTGTAAACACATATTAGCAGACATTTAAGCAGTTCCCATTTCATCTCTGATCTACTTCGACTGTTAGAGGAACCTGAGGAAACATTCCTCGACAGACTTGCCTTGATTCTCCTGGAGGAAACCAGGACTGGACACAGACATGTTCTGTCACTCAGGCACTATTTTGTTTTAACTGTTCTGTGCTGGAGGGGTGATGCTGCTCTACCTGTCTGTTTAAAATATCACAAAGTGTCCTTTTGTTATTGTACCGTAACCACTTCTGTGGCACACTTTTATATTTAAATCATTCATCCTTTAAAAAAAACAAACAGCTGAGCACTTTGTCCATTATATTTACCAACCTCAGCTGTTTTCTTTTGCCCAGTTTCAGTGACATTTTCTATTTGTTTCAAGCATCATTACGTTTTTCCAACCATTTTAAGCATATGAGACATTTCAGTTCAGCCTTTTAATTCATGACTTTTAGCTGTTTATGCTGCTTGTTTTTGGGAGGTAACCATTTAAACAGCATGGGCTACTTTAACCCAGATGTTTACTTTCAACTAACAAAGTAAACAGTTTATATTTTACTCTTAGATATTTGAACGATTTATCAGTTTTATCTGTTTATCCATTTCAGCTGAATGTTTCAACTCCTCTACTTGTGTGTAAATATATCAAGTGTAGTAAATTAAATACTCCACAATCTTCCCACATGGATGAGAATCACTGCATATTAAAGTAGTAGAGAAATGATTGAATCTCTATTTACTGTTTATTGAGCCATGAATGTACGGTAACTCCTGACCTCCACCAGCTCTGCAGGCAGTGCTGCACTGTGTGTCTGGATGATGCACGGTCACTCCTCAGCCTGTAAAACACACTGAAGTACAGAACGTGCTGAAAGAAGCAATACGTTTTCAAAATGCACCTCTGTCTCTGACAACTATTAATTAGTCCTTTCTCACCCCAGACACACTGTCAGCGATCACATGAGGAGTGTATTTGAGGTCGAGGATGTTTTTGCTCTGCTCTCAATACCAGAAGTATGTTAGTGGTGAAAAAGCCAGCGAGGAGGAGGAGGAGGAGGAGGAGGAGGAGGAGGAGAGCACATAGGTTGTAAATGCTTCAGCTGAGGAACAAGATGTTCATTAAGTTGTGCAAGGCCTCGGTTATTGCTTGTGTTTTTGTTTGTGATTGGTTGCTTGTCCGCTGAGATATGTGAAACATGGCTTTATACTGGTGCTCATTATTTATTGAATGCTGCATAACAATGCTAAATAAGCATGTGCATGGCCCCATTCTTTTATAATAACAGTTCATCAAAAAAATGCTGGCAAACACGCGTCAAGTTATCTAACTCAGATGTAAGCCACCTACTTTCTGCCATGACAAAAACGCAGTGAAAGTAGATGCATTGTCTTTGTTACTGTTCCACAGAACCTTTCTTTTACCAGTGAGTGTGATAAATAAAAAGTTGCATAACAGTATCTATTATAACAAGGAGGGTGTGGCTGGCCTTGATGTAGTAGGCATGAAACAAAGTGTTTTACCTGAACAAATATTGTGATGCATACAGTAAATACTGGAACTGTACCACCTCATTGCATTGACAGGATAACTGGAGCTGACAAGCCTGATGGTCGCTCATCTTATTGATTCATCTTACTTTAAGTAATGTTTTAATCCCTGTATTATGAACTTAATTCCATCCCTGATAGAAGCAGCTGTATGCTTCTGTGCTAAAGTGTCCAGTCTTGCAGAACCACATCCACTTGTGACGACAACATTATGAAACTTTCTTTTGGTTATGTTGAGAAAGTAAAGGAAAGATGGTGGTGCTGCTTTAATACAGAAAACAAAAGTCTGATGAAGGAAAGACACGCACATCCCCGAGGCCCACTGGGTTGGGTACTGGATCACAAAATGTCAAAAATGAGAAAAGAAAAGAAGAACAGAAGAACAATCCGCACACCAAACAAGCTCCCTTTTACAATTTAGCTAAAGCAGTCTGAGGAAGAACATTTTACTCGAAACGTCAAGCCAATAAATTGTAAAAGGGAGCTTGTCTGGTGTGCGGATCGTTCTTCTGTTCTTCTTTTCTTTTCTCATTTAATACAGAAAACAGCCGTAGTCACACATCTTATTTACTGACATTTAGCCAAAAGTCCTCGGGATGTGAAACCAAGTCTCTGGTGTGACAGTGTGGTGCTTTATAGACCCACCCTCCACCCCGACCACCTCCAACCAACTCTGATGCAGTTCATAGATATTGTACTTTGTTGATTAGAAAACAAAAAAACAAAAGGGGATCTAAATCCACTCAGCAATCACCTAAACATACCGTGGAAAACTGTTGAGCCGTATCTAAGTGTAATTTGTATGAGACAGATTGTATTCAAATCTGATTATGTTAAAAAATAAGTAGTTCTACAGCACGTGTCATTGAAGTGGTTCACCTAAATGACAAAACTGCATATATTATATATATTTAGTAACATAGATACTTGGAGAGCTATAGTGAGGTACAAGCTGCTGAGAACAACAAGGATGATGACGTTGACCTATATTTGTATATAGGTTATTGTAAAGGGTCACCCTGAAGGCATGCAGTTGGTAAAAATGGCAAACTTCTTTATTTTTGTTGATTTTCAGGTCCTAACTATTCCAAAAATATTGTCTTGTTGTATTGACTTGTCTGTCATTCATCACACTAGAAACTTGGTTGCCTGTACTGCAACCTGTACCCGAAACCAACCAAAGAGAACACTGGAGTAAGTGAGGTCAGGAACGTGAGCAAACATGCATTCAGAACATTGCTATAGTTGATAAACAGTGCAGCAGTGACAGTTAGAACGTGACTCTGTGCATATGTATGTATGTTTTGCTGTATTTACCGCGGGTGTGTCTGTACGTCTGAATACACTGTGCGCCTAAAGCAATAGTACAAAGACTCGCCGTCGATTCAACGATGTGTTCCTGCAGCAATACATTATTCCTGCCCTTTAAACTGTAATAATAGTTTGCAGGGAGATGAGATGAGCCTGAACGTATCAGCCTGGCGCCTGTGAGGAGCTGAGGAAAACAGTTTACACCTGTGGCAGTCCTGCTCTGCTTTAAAACCTCCCATGCCTCTTTATTTTGGGCTGGCAGCTGAGACTCACTGCTTATTTCACTGTCTCGTGTGTTTACCTGCTGCTGATAAGGTAGCGCAGTGAAACCGGAGGTACTGAAGCATGAAACTCTTGCAGCTTGTTTTCATCTCAGTGACTGAACAGCAGCTAACAGCAGTCACACAAAAAGCTGCAGTGTCCAGTGAGTCTTCATTTGTCTGGTAATGGTTCTAGTGTTTTACAAACCCTGTCAGGTGTTCCTCTGATCTGCCTTGCTAGAGGACTTACTGTGTTTAGGGTATCCAGCACTCTTTAAGTGACAGTCCTGTTTCTTTGATTTGCAAGATTTTGTTTCAGAAGCTTCATTGTCTCAGAATCGTGTTTGTGTTGGTAAAATAGAACATGAGATGGACAAATGAAAAGAAAGACTGAAACTGCAGATACAAGCAGCCACATTGAGTTTCCTCTGGTAGGTGAATGACTCAGCCTAAGAGGCAGCTGGGGCATGAGGAGGGAACTCCGAGTAGAGCTGCTCTCCTTGGATACCTGATCGGGATGCCTCCTGGTCACCTTACTTTTAAGATGACCAGCTGGGAGGAGACCATGGGTTAGACCCAGAACTCACTGGAGAGAAGACACATCTCATCTGGCCTGGCAGTACCTTGTGGCGTTGCAGAGAGACATCTTGAAAGTCCTGCTCACCACGACCCGGCTCTCGATAAGTGGAAAAAAATGGACGGACTGAGCTTGAGAGCTGTCCGGATGTGTAACTCTTTGATTAAAACTGAAAAGGTACAAACTGTATATGTGCATAAAAACTCAAAGAAAGCTTGACAAGTCCTCTTTGTTGGTAGCAGCCCTCATGGCTTTCCATTAAATACAAAGCTACAGCCAGCAGACAGTTAGCCTAGCACAACACATGGAAACAAGAGGTGCCAGCAAGGCCAACTCTGTCCCATAGACTGTATAAAAGATGGACGTAGCAACCGGCCCTGAAAAATGAAGCCAACCCGGAAGTGTCAAAAACCTGCAATATCACTACGTCCACTAGCTGCTGGCTCCACAAAGCCCTGGCTCCCATAGACTGGAATTGGAAAAGAAGTGATCACAGATCATGAAATACTGCATTCCTACAGCTCAGGATTTTTTTCTTATTGGTTTTCATGGTCAAATCCAGAGATCAGGTGGCCAATCTGAAAATAAATCAATACTGAATTTTTAAAAAATCGTCAACATGTTGCGGGGCAAGGGGCGTGGCTGGCTTGATTGACAGTCGGCAGCGACCATACAGACGAAGCGAGCAGAAGGCGGTAAATGTGCCCTCTCTGCCCGCCTCTCAATCCGTCTGACCAATCGCTGCTCCTATGGCTCCGCCCCCCTCCCACGATTTTTGCATCACTGGCTCCAAAAATCCAAGATGTCAACCAGGAAGTAGCAAAACCCTGGCTTCATTTTCTCAGTGCAGAAACCAATGAGTGACGTCCATCTTTTATACAGTCTGTGCTCTGTCCAAATATAAATAAAACCTGCCTACCAGCACTTCCAAACTCACCATTTACCAAGTTTACAAACACCACTATCCTAAACTGGCATTATCAGCCAAATACTGCCTCCACCCCCCCGACGACCACGCCCAATATTCCGATATTCATCATTAATTGGGTCTGAATATCAGGAGCCCAGAAATTGCAATGTGAACCAGCCGTAGAATCTACTGAGAAGTCTATCTGTAAGCGACAGTGTCAGCATGCTGTTGTGGTTATTCATGACATGTTTGTCAGGTTGTTTAGTTTCAGTAAAATGCCTGCATAGAAGTTACACATTTTAATAGCGCTCCTGACTTTTGGTAGTTTACCTAAAATTATAAACAGTTTTTATACCATTTCACACCCTTGTGAATCCACACACTCAAGAAGTGCAGCTGTGATTTTGGCTGAGCCTTTGATTGTTAAGTGCTCAGCCTTCAGGTCGGAGATTTGGACTGGACCTGTGCACGTTCTCTGAAGTTCCACACTTCAGTTCCCAGGTTGTATTATTTTAAGAGACATCTGGTGACAGAGCTTGAAAGCCTGTTTTGTGTCACCGACAGCGTGCAGAGGTTCGTCTGAAGAGACCTGATGAAAATGTTTCATCAGCCTGTTGAAAATAAGATGGGAAAGAACGTGATCAATCCTGAATCCTGAATTCTTAAAGGATATTAAAAACCAGGATTTAAAAGACATTGTAATCCCCTACAAGTTCTACAGATAAAGGGCCTTAACAGGTCTGGTTAACACTGTTCATGTATGACCTTTACCCTCCATCCTCACTGTATCCAGTGTTCATACCCACGTGTCCTAATTGTGCTTTAAGTTGTAAGTTAACACCAGAATCTGTGTGATGGCTCCATAAATATCACTTTTATAGTGCAAGCCTCAGAACCTTGGCCTTTAACCCTGAGCTGAAGAGACCCTGACCCCCCCACCCCCCACTGTCCATCTCCACTTGCCCCTTTCTATTAACGCTCTGAGGGCAGTTAAATGTGGACATGCCATCTCACCGCTGACTCAGCTTTTTGTTATTCTCTCCACACATCTCCAGCGTCCTACTGCTTCTCATCTGTCTGTTCACAGTGCCGCGGCTGCAGAAGCCAAATTACTACGTTGAAAATACAGCTTTCCCCAGGAAACGCTTACTCACACTTTCCAGGCTCGCTGTGAAAACTGGAAAATCGGTGAAGGATAAGAGGGCAGGGGAGGGGACGCGTGTGATTCCTGGAAACTGTCCACACCACCACCACCACCACCACCACAGCCGCCCGCTGCGCCGCTGACCCAGTTGTACTACAGCTTCTCAGAGAAGTGTGTTTGTGTGTGTGTTGGAGGTGGAGAAGGTGAAAGGGCACCAGGTTAGCGGTGAGATGTGCAGGGAGTGACGGAGTCAGCCAGCTGGACAGGACATCTGCTCCTACATGTCCACACGCACTGTTTGTATGCATTAGCAGAAACATGAGAACATTTGATTCCAGCAGCTCTGCAAATCCTCCAATAAGGCTTTTAAATATTACTTCTAACAGAGACTTTTCCGTTCTATACTTGAAGCTGTCTGACAGGGATTCTTTCTCACACTGTGTTTAATGGAGGCATTGAAAGAACCTCACCACATGTCAGTTCTGTCTCAGAAGCAGCTCCTGGGAAAGCATCTTGCGTTTCTCTGTAGATAAAACCTTAGCTTGGAGGTATATTTACCTGGATTATTGTCCAAAAAATAAAGGGTACGCTCTCTTCTAGCTCTGGTATTGGGCTCTACCAAGTCCTTAGAAATACATCTGCCCTTTTAGCAGCTGATATTTCACTGTGTTCATCGCTATACAGTCAGATATGTTGCAGCGTCTGGTTCTGCTGGAAACAATCAAGAGTGAAGAGAAGAAGCTACAAGCCTCCTAAAGCCCAGAAGAACTGTGACAGGCTGAGCTAGTTTGTCATTTGTCGTCTATGATCAGTTGTTTATATAAAAGTATTGACTAGTGCCACTTTAAACTCCTTAAATGTCCACTTTGGGTTTGGATCTGGTGCTTAGTGTGAGAGACAGGCCTGTGTTCTACGACCATCCTAAATAATCCGGAGAACAAGCTGTTTTTACAACTACCCACAATGCAAAGCAGCTATGGTACTGGACACACACACACTTCAGATATCTCACAGTAAATGAGCGCTTGTGGCTTTCCCCTCCTCTTTCAAACCTTTCTTCAAAACAAACATTGACTTGGCTTTTACGTGTGTCATTCATGTCTGTTCTGACAAATCTCCCGGTGACTTCAAACCGCAGACCTGCAGAGCAAACACTCAGCGTGCTGGCATATCGTATCCCTGTGGACTTTCAGGATATTGGGTAATGTCTGGATTCCTTGCATTGTGGCCATGCTGCTTGGTGCTGGCGGTCTGCTAATGCAATTGTCACGGCGGTGAAAGATATTGGGACCAGCGCAGCCAAAATATGAACTAATGATGTGAACGGGCTGCAGTTTTCCATCAGAGGTGGGGTGCTAAATGTCTGCAACCAGGGGCCAACCGCTCGGAAAACAGACACATGCAATAAGAGACTGAGTGAGTGTAGCGCTCCTCATGGAGTCTCCAAGCATGTGGAAGTCTACTGCAGGGATAAACACATTCTTTCAAAAGATATCCCCTCATTTGTTGTCTAGCATGTCACGACAGAATCTCTGGGAAGATCATAACACATGATCAGTTTCACACTCAACATTCATCCATGCGGTGAGCCTTTGGGTCTTACCGAGCTTTGTCTTTGCAGACATTATGTGGGGCCCACAGTGGTTTGGACATGTTTTGGACACACATACTACCTATGTTTATTTTTATTTGTATTATTATTATTGTGATGGATGATTGTTTTGTTTACTTCTCTGCGAATGAGTGTTTACACAGGAAATGGCGACTGTAATGTGAAGGCAGAATCTTGTATTGAGTAGAGCTCACACAGGCACTTAGGGCAGCCTGGGGGTCCTTTCAGGGAGTTACGGGGTCCTTCACTAGCCTAGTCTGTAGTAGTAGCCTGAAGTAGCGTGAAGTACGCCGCCACATCGCGGAGACAGGTGTGTAGTTTTTTTTTATTGCCAGTTCCAGGATGGAATAAAAGACGTTTCAAACTCATACACGCCTGGACGTCCCCGGTTTGTCCAAGTGTGTAACAATTAGCAATACTGGTGCAAAACAAGCTGCATGACTGCACTCTGTGCTTTTAACTTACACTAAAAAGTTGCTGTTTTTGTTTAGCTCACAGTCCATAACCATGCTGAAGGTTGTTTGTGTACTCGTCTACTCCCACCAGTCACTCTGTGCATTTCCAATTTGAGTGTAAACAAACACTGCAAATTTGGCAAAAGTCTAAAAGTTACTGAATTTATGAGAACAAAATGTGCCAAATTTCAGTGAAAGCAGACTTAGTAAATTAATCAGGATGCACATGAGGCAAAGCAATTTATTGCTTTTTACCAACACATACACAACAATGGGAGCAACAGCAGCCTCATTGTTTTAATACTTCACACATACTGTGTGTGGCTGAAGGATTATAAACTGTATCCACTACTACAGCCCTATCCTAAATTAGAAAAGCTTAATTGTGAATTTCTGTTTTTCACAATATAAACAGAGGCTGGGCAACACCGGAGGAGGTTAACAACATGTGCATATTGAAGGCACAGCTGGGAAGAATTCAGTGGCTCCATGTGATGGACCCTGATCTTCTGCTGACCTGGCTTTCTGCCCTCACTGGCATGTGCTGAATGTCACTCAAGCTTTTGCTCCACTGGGGAGATAAAATAAACCCAACTGATATATTAAAAGCACTGTTGCCTCGCAGCAAGAAGGTTCGTGTCCCAGTGGGGGCACCAGGATCTTTCTGCGTGGAGTCTCCATGTTCTCCCCGTGCAGCGTGGGTTCTCTCCGGGTTCTCCGGCTTCCTCCCACAAGGTCCAAAAACATGTTGAGGTTAATTAGTGATTCTAAATTGTCTGTAGGTGTGAATGTGAGTGTTCTTGGTTGTCTGTCTCTAAGTGTAGCCCTGTGATAGACTGGTTACCTGTCCAGGTGAACCTGCCTTCACCCTGAGTCAGCTGGGATAGACTCCAGCCCCCCATGACCCTAGTGAGGATTAAGCGGTGTATAGATAATGGATGGATGGATGATATATTAGATTCACATTCTCTGTTTGTGGGAGGATTGTCATGAACGCTTGTAGTGTCACTCTACTGTATCCATAGATTCTTTATAGAGGTGAACAAACCCTCCATGACATCGCCCAAAGGTTCCTGAACAGAGGTTTTGAAGTTCCAGGCTCCAGGCCCTCAGCATCTTATCACTACCTGACTCCTCTCAGCTCCCCGCTAATGCAAGCAGGTGGAGCAACCGTCTGTGTCCCACAAACTGTCCTGTGACAGCTGCCTTCTGTCACTCAAAGCAGCCACGTCTTTAATTATGCACAACCTTCAGACCTAACAGTATGCAAAGTGGTGAGTTATACACATTCCACCTTTTGTGCAGTCGTCATGAATGTGGAAATTAGCGACAGAGACCAAAACCATTTTTTGTACCAGGCTGTAAATGTTTTAACGTGGGAGTCAGTAGAGGTTGACTGGTGTTTGAAACCAGCCTCAAGTGGCCATTTGAGGAACTGTGCTTTTGGGACTTCTGCGTTGGCTTAATTTTTCAGCCTCTTGGGTTACTGTTTGGCAGCACCCTGATCTTGCGTAACGATTTAGTGTCACTGATTGTTTATTTTGATCCACCAAACTCCTGATGGTTGCATAACAGCGGTGGATGGAGGCGCACATTAATCTGAATTTGCTTTTGCCAGTTTTCTGTAAAGTCAATTGGCCTACGAGGTGGTACTTCTGGCTTTGCAGCACTTTGCAACAAACTCATATCTTTGAATGCTAATGGCAATGTCATTAGCAGGGATCACTAACCTGAATGAGGTGAATGTGAAAAAATTTCATGACACGTCAAGAGATTTCACATCCCATCAGATCCAGACGCTGTATCTGTGGCTCAAATACGGTATTGTCTGCAGGTGCTTTTGTCGACAATACAAATATAGCTATCCAAGTCTTCATACACTGTCTTGATAAAGTTTCAGTGCAACTACATGCAGGCTAAATGTTCATGGAGCATTGTTGTACCAAAGTTGTGGCCTTATAGAGAGCTGAATATAGAATGAGTGGAGAGAGGAAGTTTTGCCAGCTGGCATCATTAAACCTTCTGTGAGTTTATACGTGAGTGTCAGCTTTCTGAAGGAAAACCCTCTATGAATATTTTACAAGATAGTTAAAATTCTTCAAGCAGATCAGTTTCAGGGAAATTCGTCTGCACACTGAGAAACTGTTGACAGAGATGTTTTGGCAGCGCTGCGTTTGTGTGTCCTCTAAATGAAGGTGTGTGTGTGTCGGGGGTGGCAGGCAGGTGTACTGTCCTCAGGCTTTCAGGCCCTGCAACAAAAGGGTTCAGGTCAAATTCTTACAAAGCAGGTCAGTGGCAGAGCGTTTGACAGCTTGTCAGAAAGTTGCAAACTTAGCACCGCTGACATCCGCTGCACACTGAAATAGAGTGAGGATGTGAAGTGAATGTCGGGATGGAAATCTACCTGGAAACACTTCAGAGAGGTTTGAAATAGCTTTTGGCATTTTGTGGGACCGTTTTTGTCAATGATCAGTTTTCCTGTTCCTGGGATGAACAGGTCAAAGGTAGACAGCAGGACGTAGCGTACAGACGCTTCAAAGTATGTAGGACATCTCTTTTTGATGGCATTTTAAGTGGATCTGCAGTTGGGTTTTTCCTTTAATTAAGTGACATACATGTAAGTGTTCAAACCTGTTTCTATCCTATCTTAAAGCCGTTTTTTCCACATGCGGTGGACCTTATGTAACTAACCCACCACTGATCACATATGTCATGGCTGCAGTGAGGGGTTACCACTCTCTGTTTAGTGCTTATAATGGTTTTTAAAGGAGATGAGATTGGATTACGCCTCTCCTGGAATGACAGACTTTGGTTTTTTGCTGCCAACCACATCCATCTTTTGTTACACTGGTTATATAATCCCTCTGCAGACGCTGTGACAGAGCAAATGTCTGCTAGCTTGGCTCAGACCGCCGTGTGTGTCTAGAAGATTTTTGACGTTGTGTATGTGCAGTAATCTTTACAGATTACCAACTTTATATATAAGTGTTGACCGACAACACCACCTGGGTTAAGCTTCACACCCAGGAAACTGATATTACTCCTTGTTGACTCACAACAAGGACACAGGTTTGCAACACAATGGATGAGATATGGTTCAACGATATAAAAATAGATTTTATTTTGCTACAATAGTGTTAAAATACATTAACAGAATTTAAAATCTAACCAAAAAAAACCCACATCCCACAAGGCAGATCCAAAAACAAGCAAAACAATCAAAACTCAAGGAAATCATACAAAACTAGAAAGAAATCAAGAAAACCATGCAAACCAAATGACATATATGAACAACTCAAGAAGCAAATATAAATATATATTTATATAAATATATATTTCACTGTGCGTTATACCGTGTACAACTGTGTTTGTGACCAATAAAGGCCTTAAATCCTTGAATAAACCTTTGCAAACACATGCAAAATAAAGAAAAATGACTCAGAATACAAAGCATAGCAGGGCAAAACAAAGTCAAGCATCAAAACTAAACCAGGCAGCACTAAGCCAAACAAAGGTAACAGAAGTAAAACAAGCAAAAAAGAAAAAAAAAAATGAAGCAAAGCCGAGCAAAGCAGAGCTGAGGTGAGCTAAGCAAACCTAAACATATAGATCATCAAGGCCAAAATAACAAACACCACAAGGGAAAGACAGAGAATGCTGCCAAGCAAGGTGAGGCAAAGTGGGTCAAAGAGGAGCAACGCAACCCAGAGAAAAGCAGCAGAGCGATGATAACCAAGGGGAAATAGCAGAGGTCCCACCATGCTGACACACCTCCAATCACACAGCCTCTTTCAGCTGCCTTCAGCTGTCACCTGAGGGAGGTGATGAGCACACGCTCACGTAGCGGTAGCAGGCGATAACACCAAATTAAACGGGCCGCGAGCCAAACACACTTGGACGTGGTCGGCCATACATGCAGCAACATGGAGTGCTGCTCAAATATGGAAAATGAAAGCAAGGTGACCCAGAAGTGGGCAGTCACTGGGCCAAATGAGACCTCATCCAGCCACAAGCTACCCCCCAAAAATGAATCAGTGCCCCAATGATGGGCCAATCAAGGCCAAAGTCACCCAGGCTAATTCCAGGGTTTAAAGATTGGATAACTGCATTGGAGGCTGACTCAGTGGATTTGTGGCTGCCTGGAACCTTCCTCCCACAAGTCTTGGGAGATGATTGACATTAGAATGGCGACCCGTGGTGGACCATAGGGTCTGTCTTACTGTCACCTCCTCCGAACCAGACTGAGTGGCTGTGGGGACCTCCAATTGGACAGATGGTTCATTCACTGCCACGGCAGTGGGAGACACAGGAGGAACTGACAGTTAGTCAGGAGCCGGGTCAGTTGGTGGAAGTGACCCACGAGAGGTGGTCTGGGGCACGGCAGCTACTGTGCTGAGAATGACAGAAGGAGCTTCATACCTCAGAACAAACCAGCTGCCATCATTTTGATTTTCATTCTTGAACTGGGG
>NW_007578375.1:73208-76542 GCF_000690725.1 Stegastes partitus
TGACAAGCTGGATGAGCTACGTTTGCTGAGAGAAACCCTCAGAGAGTGGAGGGACTGCTGTGTGTCTGCTTTAACAGAAACATGGCTCCATGACAGCATCCCATTCAGCTGGAGGGGACGACATCACTCCGGGTGGACAGACAGACAGCTCTGGGCAGCATCTGCAGCTTCACCATCGTCACTGCTGTGAAGGGCTCGGCACTAACTGCTTAAACTCGGAGAGGAGAACAAGCCCCATTTTTCTACACTCTTGATATCCTCACTGTGTAGTAATCTTATCCTCTCTAACAACACCATCAACAAGGTGAGAGTCACCATATAGGCTCACATAAGATTAGATTAGTGTAGCCATCTCGCTATCTCCGTGAGCTCTCCCAGCACAGACACACGAATCGCCATTGATACACAGTCTTTGATTTTCCGTAAGGCGCAAAACCAAGCACAAAACAAAGAAACAACATAAAACGGCCGTGTGTCCTGCAGCACCCGCTCTCCAGTCGGCGTCTTTCGTCTCCCAAAACGCAGCCAGAGTTCCTCCTCCTTGTCTTTTCTCCCCTCTTCTGAGGGCCAGCAGCCTACTATGTGCACAAGCAGCAATTAGGCAGAGCAGCAGCACCTGGACCCATCAACTCACCTGACACTAATCTCATGAGCTCTCACCTGCCGCTCACCACCAATTACACCCACCACCACAATTAGATTAGCTTAGGCTAGATAGAACTTTATTGATCCTTTTGATAGGGTACCTCAGGGAAATTGTTGTTCTAGAAACAGCACAACACCAATAGAGACAGTAGCACACATTAATTAAGAAACAAAAGCAGCAGACAAGGAAACAAAAGGAAACAAACTGTTAGATAGAACAACAGTAGGGTGTATTATTATTATTATTATTATTATTATTATTATTAATAATAATAATAATAATAATAATAATAATAATAATAATAATAACAACAACAACAACAACAATAATAATAAAAACAAAAAATAATAACAATCAGTGTAGGTTATAGGTTAATATAGTTGAGAATATAAAATACGGATGTGTATTTAATATATATATGAAAAGAACATAAATAAATATATAAATAAATAAATATGTGTATATATATACATTACACAATAACACAGTGACAGTAGCAAACTACCATTGTTTTTTCCCCTATTTGCACATTGAACTGGAGTTATGTTCAGTCCCTAGTTGTTCCTATTTTGCTGCACTCTGAGTTAGCGTCGTGGTTGAAGCAGCTGGAGGTCAAACTGCAGTAGCAACAGGAAGGCTGAACGGGTCGATTACGGTTCTTTTCCTCAACATCCACCTGCCCCGATTTCCTACTGTGGAAATGATCAACCTCATTTTGTAAATGCTACAAATAATTTTGAATACCTTGTTTCAAGAGCAACAAAATCAACAAAAAAAAAAACATCTTTTCTCTTTCATAGAGCTGTTTTTGATGAAGTCGAGCTCATAGGAGTTGTTTTTAGAATCATGTTGTAATCTGCAAATATGCCTCGAGTCAGAGTAGGATAAATGCTTCTCTGGTTGTTAGGTAGGCATCCTTCCTTGGTGTTTTGCTAAACCCACAACATCTCCAGAGGGCTAAATGGTATATAACAAAACACACATTAGTACACTCAAGCTGTGCCATGATTATAGCTTTGCACGTCGCTCAGCACATCGCATTAATCACAGCAATTGTCATTTGTACACTAGATGTTTTTATAAAGAGACAATAGAAACCTGAAAAACACAGGTAGGTTTCACTTTAGAAACCACATTTCTGCGGCATATAAACCCTCGACCAGGATTTAATGAGTTTTGAGGAGGATGGGAACATTATGGCAGCAGCAGCCTGGAGGCTGAACCCAGGCTCTCACTGTGTAATGAGCTGCTACTTCATAAATCAACCAGTAATTACATGCAGACTGTGAGTGCAAATTGATTTCTGCATAGCTACTGTAAGAATTCCAAAAGTACATTTTGCTTTACTGAATGTGCCACAACCGTCCCTATCCATTCTGTGTTGAGAATTATTTGAAGAGGACGTTCTTAAATCACCAGTGTGATAACGAATTGATCCAACTTGTTGCCTGCACATTGAACGCACCACTGTTTCTGATCAAACAACAGTTGTTAAACGAAACACTGGTCTTTAAGTCTGCTTTAAAACGCTGCAGCTTTTTGAGACACTCCTGATCTTCCTGCTTGTGCCCCTTTTTGGCCTTTTGTTTAAAGGTAAGTAGAGTCATGAATTCCTTATTGTTTCCATCAAATGCCTGCTGGGACTCCTTTTACCTTCCTGGCCTCACACCTCTCATTCTGTCTGATCTAATGTTTCCACAGTTCAGTCTCCCCACTTTCCACTGTGTCCATACGTTAAAGACGGAAAACAGCTGCCTGCCTCCTGGATTACCCAGACTTCAGTTGCCTTTGGAAGACTCCCCCACTCAGACAGGCCTAACCTGCAGCTTTACACACTCTGCCGTCTGGACGGAAACAATGACAAAACGCAGATGGATCTGCTGCTGTCCAGCGGCTTTGATCAGGGAGTTAACACCTAATGCCTGACACATGCTCAAGGTGTGTTCACCGCTCACACACACACACACACACAACCTCAGACAAGTTTGGCTTCCAAAAACAGCTTTTTCTGGAGAATTATGTTGATTCCCTCCTACAGTCTGGCCTTGTCTCTCTCAGATTATTTTCCCACATCACACTTAGACTTCATGAGTTGTTTGGTTTCACTCTGATATTATTTGTGTCATGTGACGTCATGACAATTGTAAGAAAATGGCAAAGATTTTTCCACCATCATCATTTTGTCGCTTTCCATGAATTGTTGCATAACATGATTAAGTGCACTTGGTTACCGTTAATCAGGGTCGGATTCTGACTACACACTCACTATACAGCTTTCATTGCCTTACTATAAAACCTAGCTCTTACCTAAGCCTTGGCCCTGAAACTCTCCCCCATAAATTACAACCTGAAGTTAATTTAATTGCAGCTGCTCTTGAGCCTGCGTCTGATGCACATGATCAGCTTGCCGTCTGTCTTTATCTTTCTGACAAACTCTTTGGGCAACATGCTGCCATCAGTGGAGGAAGATCACCCCAACTGGAGGCATCACCTCGGCCCTGCAGCTATTGGACGATCACGTCTGATCGGTTCCCATGGGTTCAAAGGTACATGAATGGATAGTCAGACAAACTGTGCGCCACGTCTCCCACCTAATTTTCTCTGCTTTCCTGTTTAAACGTTTACGTCCAGGCATCACCGGAAACACCCATTTGTCTCTCCTGTCTCTCACACACACACACACACACA
>NW_007578375.1:77775-109674 GCF_000690725.1 Stegastes partitus
GAATGTGCAACCTGAAAACCTTGTGACTGTTTAGTCTTAATGTGCATTTAAACAGGATTGACAGTATCAGGGAAAGTGGAGGATAAAATATTCCCAGTGGCTCCTGGTAACTGATATGTCAACTCATTGTTCTGGATGGGAATAAACTCAGTAAAACTACATTTTGTGGTCTGTAACATATAAAGACTTTGAGCAGGAGAAGCCAAAACAGGAAAGTAATCTGTTTAAAGATGACAGTAATCACACCTCCAGATTTCCTTTAGTATCACAGTAATCCAGTGATAGCAGTCTGTGTATCCACTGGTATAATTCAAACAGGAGCTGTTGATAGCTAATCCGTTTAATAACACTAATTTGACAAAACTAAAGTAAATTAAGGCGAAGGAGGTAATGTCAGCTTTGATTATTACTGGGGAGGGGCTGAAAAGTCATCCATGTAACCTCCAGAGTGGATTCAAATCACTGATCAGGGGATAATTAAACCTGCCCACCTCCTCTATAGAGACGTGTCCAAATGGGGCTTTAAGGACATTACATGTATGGCAGAGAGTTTACATCTCAACACAAATTCACATGTTTTTTTTCAAATATCTAAATGAAACCACCAGTCTGTTTTTTAAAGCTACCTTCTCATTTGTAGAAAATTCCTGGAACACAAGAAACTTAACTGGTAATTTAACTTAATGGGTGTAATTATGTGCACATCAGATGAAAGAAGGAATCAAAATGTCTTGAGGGCTGAATAAATAACTATAATAATCCATAGCACTGATAAATGATTTAAATGCCTTACTTATGTGTTTTTAAACTGCACTGCAGCAATCCTAAAGCACAAAGATTAATACATAATTATCTGTTTTATAATTCTCGGCATTAGGAACTCTCAGTTTCTGGAATATTTGCAATTAAAATCAATCAAAATCAAATTCAAATTCAAGACATGTAGTTATGCCGTATTCCTTTCTGAACCAATTGAAAAAATGTTAAAATAAATGTTAAAAGAAGTTTATATCAAACATTTAGAACATTTTCAACCAATCTGATAACGTACTTTCTCTTCCAGTATCCACATGGGAACGAGATTAGTCTGTTTGTACCACTGATGACTTCTGGACCCAAATCTGCACTAACAACTTTAAAAAGCACAGTAATATAGACTTACAACTTATTCAATATGAAATCATTCATAGAACTTATTACACAGGAGAGAGACTACATAAAATGAGTTTAAGGCAATCTGATAGATGCACATTTCATTCTGATACATATTTGCATGCCGTCTGGCACTGGACACCAGTGAGGGACTTTTGGCACCAAGTTATAAACTATTTATCACAAGTATTAAACTGCTACATCCCTTTATCCCCAGAGCTTTGTATTCTAGGTGACTTATCAACAATACAATTGCAAAATAATAAAGAGACTAGTCTTGTGATAGCCCTAACCATCACCAAGAAGACAATCCTCTTAAACTGGAAATCAAACAACAATCTTAACATCACCCAGTGGGAAAGTCTTCTAATGGATCATATATCAATGGAAAAAAAATCTGCTTCATTCAGAAATAAAAGTGATAAATGTAGTGACACCTGGACTGCATTCATAAATAATCCATCCTGTTGAACTGCCTGATTTCCGACACATATGTGTTACAAGAAATTCAACATTCAACATGCCATACATCACTACATCCACCTGTCTGGGTAATTATGTTTCTTCTTTTTGGTTGTTTGTTTCTCCTTGTTTGTGCGATCTTGTTGTTGTTGTTTTGTTTCTTATGTGTCATGTTTCTGTTCCTATAAAAAAAACAACAAAAGAAAACAAACAAACAAAAAAATAGGGGGGAGGGAAGGAGAAGGAAAAAAAAAAAAAGAGGGAGGCAGTAGGAAGAAAGGTTAACTCCAGGTGGAGGTTGGATGTGGCAGTGGTGCCCCGTGGTGGCCTGATGTGGCCTGATGTGGCCTGATGTGGCCTGATGTGGCCTGATGTGGCCTTTCTCTCCTCCAGGTGGTCGGACATGTCTCACCTGTCTACCTACCAGACACTGCTGCACCTATTTAATGCATCACATTAGAAGGACCACTCATACATACTTTCAGACATATGAAGGAAAAAGCTTACATATATATATACATTTTAAAGAAAAATAGATAAATAAAATAAAATGGGAAACAAAGAAAAGGAAGGTTTCAGTGAGGGTCCTCTTGTGGGGCAGCCGCTGCAGCTTACTGCAAGACAGGACCTCTCACTGACCAACGTTTTTAATTCATCACACTGGTTTAGAATAAACCCGACACAGTCAGCACAGTCACATCTAATCACACGTAGGCTCGGTGTAGCATGTGGGTGGGGACAGGTGATGTATCGGGGTTTGAGTGCTGGTGGAGGGTGGGGCGGTCTGGTTTGCTGTGTGGTGCTGTGACACCCACCTCAACTCATTACTTGAGCCTGCTTAAGTAGCCCCTGCATGGCTGAGCCTGGGTTATTAATTAGTGTAATTATTATAGTGGTAAAATAGTGATGGTGATGATAGTCCACCCATCCATCCTTGTATGTGCACCGCTTGGTCCTGGTGGGGGGCTGGAGTCTATCCCAGCTGAGGTACTGGTAGTGATGGTGTTGATGGTAATAATGATAGTAATTGTTGTTGTTGTTTTAATTGTTGTTATTATTGATTTCATTGTTGCTGTCTTGCTGTGACTTTGAGTCGAGATATCACTTGAATGACTGTTAGCACTCGTATCGGTGTTGTTTCTATTGCTGTTGTTTTCATTCTGTCTTCTGTTGGTGGCAACATGAACATTCTAGTTTTTTTTATATTATTATTATTTTATGTGTATGTATGTACATACAGTATGTACATATGTGCATATATATATATTTATCTTTTTCTTAAATAATATATTTATGTCCATTGTTGATCATCTAACTTATTTGATGTTCATCTTGTGTCTCGTATGTTTGTGTAAACTCTCATGTCATTTGTAAGAGCTCAATAAAAAAAAAACAACAGCAACACAACTGTTGCTCTCCACCAGCCCTACTCGCTGGATTTGTGGCTTCCTTCTCTTCCCCAAAATTAATCTCACTCAAAGAGTGCTGTATTGCTGCACGAGGAGACTACTATGATACCGGGTTTTGCAAATTTAAATCGTTGGAGTTTTAAATGTATGGCATTTACCCATAAGTGAAGATCTAATGAGTTGCACTGTCATTCTCCATCCAGTCCCCTAACCTTATGGAACTAAATCACTGGAGCAACGTGGGCAGATATCAGTATGAAAATGCCATGAGCATCTTTCCAGGTGTTTTCTTGCTTGTATAAATCGGTCAGCTTTTACTTCACTGTGCTCTTCCACAATAGAAAGGTATGTGTGAAGGTCTCAGTTTTAACTTTAGGTAACCTCTCTGAACTATTGAACTCATAGTTCTTCTGCTGTTGACTGTAGATGGACGATAATTCCTTCCCCTTTCTTCTACTCTATTTAGATAAAACAACAATAAAGTCCACGTGTGACCTCATGCTGTGTGTTCAGGCTGTGTGGTAATCTCTCCCATGAGAAGTTCATGAGAGGAGCGAAGTTTGCAAAGACATCAACATCAGACGCTGCTGCAGCTACCATACATAGTGTCGAATAAAACTAACGGAGTGTAAATTCATGAGGTTGGAGGTCTACAGTGGCAACAGCTCTGTGTACAATCCCTCAGATGATTTGAGTGAATTTATCTACAACTGCATAAATAAGGTGCGTAGTGTCCACTCTGTCTTACTGTTGTTTGACAGTGTTTTCATTAGCGGCCACCAGCAGAAAGAAAAGAGCCAATCTCTGGCTTTTATTTGGGCACGTGACATGCAAGGGGTGCTGGAACATCTGTGAGGCAGAAACGGGTGTTCTGGGAAGAACGGGGTGTAGAGGGTTGGGGGGGATGTGCACCGCTGGACTGAACTGGAAGCCGAGGCTGGAAAAAGACACGGCTGGTAAAACAGAGGAGAGCGTTCTGAGTGGTGGTTATGGCGTGGCACGTAACCATCGTACAAGTCGAAGGCTGCATGTACGTGTGTGCTTGTTGAGTGTTTGATGTGCCAGACATGTGGGTTCATTAGCTGCTCTCAGGAGCAGGAAACCCAATCTGTTCATGGCTGCTGTAAGTCATTTTACCATGTGGAGCTGCCAGGGCCTTTAAACCTGTCTGCTGCATGCATTAGAAACAAGGCCAAATAAATAACCCCTGAACCGGAGCTGAGCATGTGTGTTTGTACTTTAGCAACTGTCTTTATGAGGACCAGACTGAGTTTTAGACCGTTGGAGTGAGGACATCTAGGAAAATGGAGGGCATTCTGGCCGGTCCTCACATTCTCACACCACTTTAAGATGCTGTTTGAGAGTTAAAACTTAGTTGTACAGTTAAAGATAGACGTGAGTTTGAGTCAGGGTTGTGGTTAGGCACTTAGTTGTGGTGGCTAAGGTTAGGTTAAGGGGCTAGAGAATGCACTTATTCAAGAGTGTCCTCACAAAGATAGCCATAGAAACATGTGTGTTTGTGGTTTCCCTGCGTAGGAAATGAAAGAGCAATCAAAGTGGGCTGTGTCAGGCTTATTAGTGCAAACAGTGTTTATACAGGGAGAGAAAGAAAAACACAGGAGTGTGAAAGAAGCTGAAATCAGCAGCAGCAACACACACACACACACACACACACACACACACACACACACACACACACACACACACAGATGCGTCACTAATAAATGACTAACTGGCACATTCACTGAGGCACGACATGAAAAAATCCAAAAGTCAGTCTTCAGTAGGAAGCTTTCAAAATAAGATGGTCTGCAGATGAGCCTTCAGACTCGTGGTGTGTCTGGAAATCCTTTAATCTTTATGATGAATATGAGGAAACCTGCATATTCCATGTTTGCTCTACGGCCAAAACAAAAGGTGCATATCGACCACAGAAACCCGACCCAGGGCACGACAACCTTCAGAGGAATTCGGCTGCCCTACCTGCCTTTCCATTGGAGTGTTTGAATGAAGTTCTGGAAAGTCCCTGACTCAGAGGGGGCAGTGCTTTGTGGATGTTCAGGAGCTTTCAGAGGGAGAACTGAACATTTCTGGTTGGTGGGTTACGTTTACTTTTGCCTGTAGTTTGTGGCCGAGAACAATCAGGAGAGCCTCAAGAGACTTTCTGACCGTTGGTTCAAAATCCAGATAGAACTCGTATCTGTGGTGATTTGGACACATCAGTGAACTAATTTACTTAATCTTCCTTTTAAAGCCCTGACTCGTGTTCAAATGCACAGTGCTCCAGGGTTTTTCTGTTTTGGTCTGTGAGGGGTTTAGGTGCTGCACGTGGAGCTTCTGGGGGGGCGGTGTTTCTCAGAGTCCAAGAAACACTAACTCTGCTTTGCTATGATCAGTGCTTGTGCTTATATAGGCTGAGTTGGCTCATGTCTGTTCAGTCATGGTGAGTAGAAATTTGAAAAGATTGGCTTTGGTCTTGTAAGTTTATTCAAAATATTGTGTACAAGTGTGTGTTGCATGAATGGTGTCACCTACACGCTCACAGTCAACTTTATAATGTGTACATTTACAAATGGATTGCCAATATTTTCTCCTAATGCATTTTTGGTAGAATCCTCATCATCAGCCCTCTAGCAGTATGGAGGATGACTGATGACGACTCAGGGTGAAGCTCTGTCACTGGTCACTAACGAGCATACGGATCCAAAATGAGTGGAGGTTTGTGTAAACGTAAAAGTGGAGCGACTAAACGAAGACAGAGCAAAATAAGGCCAAATAGCAGAAGTTAGACACATTTTCTGCCTAGCCAAATACTCCTAATCCTGAACAAGATGAATCCTCACTAGCGGTTGCGAGCCATGATTCAAACCCACTGACAGCAGGGAGTCAGATCTACAGGTACAATCCCAACAACAATCCCTGAAAGTTTCAAGTGTCTTGTCTATCCCAGACATTCATTCTGCAAAACTTACAGCCGAGAGACTTTGCTGAACATCAGGGCGATGAACGTTGTTAAAACTCTGGCGCTGAGTTGTGATGTGGACATACTACACCAACACGGAGTCCGATCAGAGACTACGCCGGCAGTTACCCGAGAGAGAAGGAAGGAAATGGTATGAATGTAAACAAAGGAGGAGGAAGAGAGCCGGGATCCATGCTAGGCTAAAGGCTAACCCCTCCAGACCAGCAGAATCCATGCTAGGCTAAAGGCTAACCCCTCCAGACCAGCAGGATCCATGCTAAGCTAAAGGCTAACCCCTCCAGACCAACAGGATCCATGCTAGGCTACGTGTGCTGAGAGAAACCCTCAGAGAGTGGAGGTACTGCTGTGTGTCTGCTTTAACAGAAACATGGCTCCATGACAACATCCCAGACGGACAGACAGCTGGAGGGGATGCAGAATCCCAGTAGGACGCTCTGGCTAAGTGGCACTGGTATGGACTCAAAATAATTGTCTCAAATTATCTGAACAAAGCTGATCATTGCAGCACAACCCACTGTTGCACCAGTCTCATTTGTAGTTTGCAACAGCACAAAACTATGTGAAAGAATCTAATTAATGTTAGTGTGTTATTCCAGTCTGTGTGAATGCTCGTTGTAAGGTCTTCTTTGAGGGAGTCTTTGTTTTTCAAGCAGGGACATGTGAATGAGGGTCAGTGGTCTATGTTCTGATCACATGACAGGTCTGTTCATCCACAGACCTTCACCAGTACTTCATGTACATGTTGCAGATCAGGACCAGCTTATTGAGTAGTTGCTAGAGAATAGATGTCGGCAGGTGAGCTGTCAATCAGCATCAACATCAACGACAGACAGAATAAACCTGCCTGGATGTCAGCTCCTGATGTGTTTGAGGTTGAGTCCAGCATGGTGGTTCACTCGTGTTCTTTCTGTCTGTCTTTCAGCACTGCCACCAGGAATCACATCAGCTAACCGTCAGATCTGAGGCTGCTGGTAGAAGCAGCTCACGTCAGACAGAGCTGGCAGGGAAAAAAATTCCAATCAAAAAAATTGATGCAGTCACGCTGGATTGAAAAGCAATGCCACCCTTTAACAGCACCGGTTAAGGGTCAGACACCCACACATGCTAGCACACGAGCAGATACAGTAGCTTAAAGCCACTGCTTACACACAGACACGCAAAAGAGCGTCCGCTGGGGTTACTCCATCCCGTGATTACAGAAACACACTGCCAGATTGTGTAGGACGCCAGCCATTGTTCAGTGCTGCCTGAGCTCTGCCTGTCAGAGCGCCAGACCACATTCATGGAGGACCTGAGGGAGGACGCCGGCAAGGGCGAGGAGTTACTGCATTGGTTTTACTCCACGAGAGACGTGTAGTGTAAAGCGACAGTTCACGCCAACTGATTTGGGTTTGGGAGCATTCCTAGACATTCATTCTGCAGAGTCACGTGTGTTTTAAATGAACAGCACAGAAGAACAACAGACGGACGGAGTTTGGATCACAGTCCAGGCTGAAGAATACATGGAAACCTTTCAGTTGCCTCCCAGTAGCCAGAGGAGGCTATTTTCACAGAGGGGTTTTTCAAACAGACCAAAAAAATGTATTCCAGGGTTCCTTAGAAGTCGCCAGCCTCCACAAAATAACTCCTTTACTCTAATCAAACTCACCAAACCCCACATTAGTTTGTATTTTATTTGGCATTTTCAGTTTAGATAGTTGAGAACCAGAAGCCAGGGGTGGCCAGCAGAAGAAGAGTGACAGCACGTGGGGATAAAATTCATGCTGGAATGCGTCTTTAAGAAGACACGTGTGCTGTCTTTATGAACGCAGAGGGCTTTCTGTGGTTCACAAGTGCTTTCTTCACAAATGTCAACTGACGCAAGGAAGAAGAAAACCCTCATGTGCCTAAGATGAATTTTCCTTAGTTAAAAACAAAATTCTGATTCTCTATTTTATAATCAGTTCTTCTTCATTTCACTTGCACTTTTGGAAAATGCAACATCATATCACAATGCACTCACTGACATTTTAAAGCTAAGAGTCTGTGTTCATGCTATAACAAACTCACGTTGCACAAACAAACATTTTTCAGATACTGCCAGACTTCATTTTAAAGTGCCACACTGCATATGCCACCTGTGCATGATGGTTGAGGCATCAGGACCCACACAAACAGGTTAGAGTAGCCACACAGCCTTTGTAAGATGTGTGTCTGAGTTGAACCCTTGCTATTTAGAGGTTTGGCATGAAATCTATTTAAATGCAGCAAAAATAAACTCGATTAGATCTGCTGATAGAGGTACAGAACTCACGTCATAGAACATTATATTATTTACGATCATTATCCAGGACAAATTCAGTGTAAAAACATATGACTGCAGCAGTAACGTTGTTGTTGTGGACACTTGTGTGCGAGCCTCAGTAGTTCGTCGAGGTAGCCATCACACACTAGTGAGGTCAGCATGATGTCACGGGGCTTACAGTACAGAGTCAGTTTCTAGTCTGACTCACTTGATGTAAACTTCGGGTAGAAGCCTACCATTTCCATCACACATTTGATACAGATTTCTCCTCCCAATTACTGTTTTCTTCCCCCTTCATTACAGGAAACAGCTCCGAGCAGCCGCCGACCACACTGAAAATGATCCGTTTTGCGTTAGATTGGGATCATGCAGTAAAGCAAGCCTAGAAAAGCAAATCAGTCATTTTAATGGCAGAGCTCGCCTTTCCAAAGCAATTCACCCTGTCACTGTTTGCACTGGCACCAATGTAGCATCATGGGCTTCACACTGTGTAAGATGATCGTAAATGGCTTAAAGAAATACAAACAAGGGAAGGCTTTATCTCTTTATAGCAGAAAGATAATACAAATCAGTGGACCTTTCTCCAGCGCTGATACAGCACTGTGGATAACTACGTTCAAAGGGAAGTGAATTAATGATCTTATAGCGTCAGACAGTGGACTGGTTTCTATACTGGTTCTGTTGGATCTCAGTGCTGCATCTGATCCAGTGGATCATAGCATCTTATTACAGAGACTGGAATGTTTAACTGGACTTAAAGGAACTGCACTAAATTGGTTTAAATCATATTTATCAGACAGATTCCAGTTTGTTCATGTTAATGATGATTCTTCTACCCGCAGTAGAGTTAGTTATGGAGTTCCACAGGGTTCTGTGTTAGGACCAATATTATTTACCTTGTACATGCTCCCCTTAGGCAACATTATTAGGAAGCACTGTATAAACTGACATTATTAAGTAGATGACACCTAGTTGGTTAAACTCCAGGCATGTCTGAAGGACACAAAGGCCTGGATGACCTGTAATGTTCTTCAAACTGAGGTTATTGTATTTGGCCCTAAACAACTCAGAAACACTCTATCTAACCAGATAGCTCCTCTAGATGGCACCGCCTTGGCCTCCAGTTCTACTGTAAAGAACCTTGGAGTTCAATAGCCATATAAAACAACTCTGTAGGACGGCCTTCTTTCATTTACATATTATTGCAAAAATCAGGAGCATCCTGTCTCAGAGTGATGCTGAGAAACTAGTCCATCATTTATAACTTCTAGACTGGACTAGTGTTAATTCCTTATTATTAGGATGTCCCAATAACTCTCAAAAACCTCCAGCTGATCCAAAATGCTGCAGTCAGGGTTCTGACAGGAACCAGTTACAGAGATCATGTTTCTCCTGTATTGACTCTTCATTGGCTCCCTGTAAAATCCAGGATAGAATTTAAAATCCTGCTTATAACATATAAAACTCTCAATGACCAGCTCCATCTTACCTTAAAAACCTTATCGTACTGTATCATCCTAACAGAGCGCTTCGCTCTCAGACTGCAGGTCTATTGTTGGTTCCTAGAGTTTCCAGAAGCAGAATGGGAGGCAGAGCCTTCAGTTATCAGCTCCTCTCTTATGGAATCAGCTCCCAGTTTGGGTTCTGGAGGCGTACACTTTCTTTACTTTTAAGGTTAGGATTAAAACTTTCCTCTTCGATAAAGCTGATAGCTAGAGCTGCTCAGGATCCCCTGAACTGACCCTTAGTTGTGCTGCTGTAGCTTTAGACTGCCAGGAGATTCCCATGATGTACTGAGCTCCTCTCCTCTCTTCCATACAGTTATAACCACCATCACATGTCACTAACTCTGTGTTTCCCCCTGAGGTCCTGGGCTTGTTCTCTCTGCAGACGTCTCTGGATCCAGAGCTTCACGTCTCTGATCTGAAGTTTCTGGCCTCACTGACCCCCAGAATATATATTGTTTTATTCTATTGCTGCTCTCCATCAACTGTCCTTTTTCCTCCCATTGGAGGGTTTTTTGGTTCCTTCCCACTAGTGCAGACCATTTGCTCAAAGGGAGTCCAAAGACTGCTTTGACTTGTTGGGTTCTCTGTTTAAATTTGTGAGGTCTACACCTTAGTTAAGCACTGTGAGATAACACATGTTGTTAACTGTGCTATACAAATAAAACTGAATTGAACTGAACTATACTGCATGGCTCCAAATGAATGCTAATGCTGCTCTGTGTTTTAATGTGTCAGTACACAAACTGCTTTTCATACCATCTTTATTTGGTGACAGTACAGCATGTCCTCGTTCTGTTGTGTCACATCTCAAGTAGAACAGCATGATGTGTGAAATCGCTGATTGCAATCTCAGCAATAAACCTCTGCATGTGATAAATAATAAACAGAGAAGAAACGACTATAAAAACAGTGGAGCAGAGTGTAAATGTTGCATGCAGGTACGTCAGACTTAACACCTTGTTCACAGATCCACTAATGCAGGAGCTTGTCTCTAACTTCATCACCTAGATGATCTGGACAATATCTTAATGTGTCACAGTTCATACCATTACTGCAACATGAAGGTAAGCTGTACTGCTATTAAACTGCACTGACCTTCACCGTGCTTATCAAAGGGCTATGGAAGCCAAAATGTGCTGGTTTATAACATTACAGCTTTGTCTGAAGATCAGCTCCGTGTGCTGTGACCTGCCTTGCTGCCCGGACTGGAAACTCTCCTCACCAGGCTTTCTGTGAAGGAGGCCATTGTTGCTCAGGTATTTTGGCAGGTCACAATCTGTGCAAAGACAGGCAAATGGTACCTCTGGCTCAGTTGCTTCAGCTGCTCACAAAGGGAGGACTTTGTGCAAGTAGTTGAGGTCCCTGCTTGGTTTACAGCCTCCTATGGGAATCAGGAGACTGAAGCAAGAGAGGGGAAGATTGGGAGATGGTATGGAGTAATGCTGCTTATCAGATAAAGCTGTGCCTTCTGCTTGCCAGGTCATTACACAACTGGCACAAACAGATGCATGAAGACTAGCACACATGCAACGTCTGTGAAACTTCTGGTTGCATGCAGCTAAAAAGATAGTGCCAAGCTAGTTTTTAAACTTTTACACATTCCCTGTGCAACAAAAAAGACCAAGAGAGAGCT
The DNA here is from genome assembly GCF_000690725.1 of Stegastes partitus. Lineage (NCBI taxonomy): Eukaryota > Metazoa > Chordata > Actinopteri > Pomacentridae > Stegastes > Stegastes partitus. Next base: position 89,207 of record NW_007578375.1, read on the forward strand.
GTGTGTCTTTCCCTCTATAACACATTTACCATCTTAAAGACAAAGTGAAATTTGAAATCTGTTGCTTGGAAAGGAACTACAAAGATATGAGAGCACAACAGGATTAACACAGTAACAAGTCTACAGCATGTATGTTCTTCCATTTTTAAGAGAGTAAAACAGTTTTAATACAAAAGCATGAAAAGCATTTTTTCCAGTTTACACCAGCTGTCAAAGACGTTGCCAGGGCCGTTCATAGCATTCAGCATGTGGGAGGACTCATCCAGCTGGCAAGCCTTTAAAAATATATATTTATTAATTAAAAAACAAAACAAAACAAAACAAAAAAACACAGACTATTAACTGGTCATTGGTTCATAAAGCCAATCCTATTCACACAGTGCTGTGTGAAGAGTGGTCTGACTCATAGACTGTATAAAAGATGGACGTAGCAACATGAAGCCAACCTGGAAGTGTCAAAAACCTGCAATATCACTACGTCCACTAGCTGCTGGCTCCATAAAGCCCTGGCTCCCATAGACTGGAATTGGAAAAGAAGTGATCACAGATCATGAAATACTGCATTCCTACAGCTCAGGATTTATTTCTTATTAGTTTTCATGGTCAAGTCCAGAGATCAGGTGGCCAATCTGAAAATCGATACTGAATTGTTAAAACATCGTCAACATTTTGCGGGACAAGGGGCGTGGCTGGCTTGATTGACAGTCAGCAGCAACCATACAGATGAAGCGAGCAGAAGGTGGTAAATGTGGGCGGGCAGAGAGGGCCCGCCTCTCAATCCGTCTGACCAATCACTGCTCCTATGGCTCCGCCCCCCTCCCACGATTTTTGCGTCACTGGCTCCAAAAATCCAAGATGTCAACCAGGAAGTAGCAAAACCCTGGCTTCATTTTCTCAGTGCAGAAACCAACGGGTGACGCCACGGAAGCTACGTCCATCTTTTATACAGTCTATGGTCTGACTGCACCTCATAATCCCCCTGCTGTGAAGGGAAGAAAACACTCTGGGTTGTTGTATTTCTTTAAACCAATCACAGTCGTCTTGGGCGGAGCTGAGCAAAATAATGAAGGAGGAACTGTTTTGAGAACCCAGCGTACATCCAGTGAGACTGTCAGACTAACTGTTAGTAATATAAGCTTTCAGCCCCTTTCACATCAACATTTGGCAGCACTCATCATGTCTGGTGTTTTTATTATACTTAGAAAGTAGAAGCTGAAAATGGGCCACAAGTTAGCCGAGGGTGCTAACATTGTTATTGGCTAGCAGGATGTTTCCATTCAGGATTCTTTAAGTCTCTTGCATCTACCTAAGGTACTGAGCAAAGGCAGAACTTTGGGCCTCTAATGATATAACTGTCTGTGCTACTGTCACTGCAAAACAACAACAACAGCAGCACAAACGTAAAAGTCTTGGTAATTGCAGTGCATTTCAAAAAACCTCGCTCAAGTTTGTGATTAACTGATAGTGATGTAAGCTGTCAGCCTCTTTCAATGCATTCACTTAGCATCCTTTTGAAATCGTGTTTGTGTTCCATCCAGACAGTTAGCATGTCTGCTGGCTGCAGCTTGAAAAGTGGGAACATGCTAGCCTGGCCTATCCTTTTTTTTGGTGATCCCTGTAACATACTGAACTGTAACCTAAAAAAATCACAACAAACTTTGTCGTTACAACTCTTTGCAAATCAGAAACCAGTAGTTACGAGCTGAAGCTGTGACTTCTCACAAACAGCTCGACAACAAACTGAAACGGCACCGATTAAGATAAAGTCTCCTGACAGGTAATTATGCTCTTTACACCGGAGCGCAACCAGTAAAATAAAAGTACACTAAGTCTCGCTTCTGCTGTATCCTGCTATTATCCCCTGGCCTTGTTTGGCAAGTGTTACTGTTTCGTGTTAAGGCTATATCAGAGGTAATTGCCCTTCATTATATCCCTGTGAATCACGGGAGGCCTGGCGAGGTGATGTGAAGTGTGCAGGCAGAGGATGGGAGGGTTAACTACGGGACAACAACCTGTAATTCACCCCTGCAAGCTAAATGGAGGCAGCAGAGCCGAGAATACTCACACCCCCCACAAATGAGAGGTCGCGATCCCTGATGAGTGAACAAAGGCAACATGTGTGGACATGTGAGGTGAGAGAGTGTTCAGCTGGTAGCACAGAGAGGCCAGAGTCCCCTCAACCCACACCGGAGGCTGATCCACTTACAGCAAGGGTACGCACACTTCCTGCAGCTAAGAAGAAAAAAACAGGATTTGTGCTGCTGGGCAGGCACGTGTGAGTGAAAACACACACATCGTAGTCCTGAGGTTGGCCAGATTGAAGCTACCAAACACATGCCAGGCTGCAACAAAAGGAGAGAGACAAAGAGAGCAAAACAACAGCGAGTGTGAGGATCTGGAAAAGCTCAGCAAAGACAGGAGAGAAACACACAACGCTGCAAGGAGCTGGATCTGAGAGTGTAAACATGCCACACGCTTCTGGATAGATCGATACCAACTAATGTACCTACGAAGGAGCAAATGCTGGTGCAGTTGAATGTTCTGTCAATAAATCACCTGATACAGGTCTGATGACGGATGGGAAATTAGTGCTTGTCTGCTTGTATTAAGTAGATTCTTCATCTGCAGGGCACGATGTCTGAAAACGTGCTCTGGCCTGGTGTTGAGGAAGTCCTTCTTATTACTTCTGCATTCTTGCCAAAGAAAAGAAGTCCACCATCAGGAAGCTGTTAAAGACGACATGCTGTTTTATGACCTCTAACAATGCGGTTGGAGATTGATAAGATCTCTTTTTTTTGGAATATGCAGTGACATTTGCCCTTTATATTTCCATTCCTTATGCAAATAGAAACAGAAGAAGTTCAGTCTCAGCAGCACCACAGGGTCGTACAGACACACCACTGCTTACTCCTGCTGCAAAAAAAAGCAAGAAAGTCACATTTTTTTAAGCTGGCCTGCTGCTAAGAGGTGCAGTGAAAAGCAACAAGGATGTCAGAGCACATTGTTATAGGCAAAGACATCTACCAGACATGCTGCATTACACAAGGATGGTGTTTTTAACTCTGCAGTAAAACCTTTTTCACAATTTATCCACTCTGCTGTCATTACACTGCTGTGTAATAGCCATTGAAGTGTTTTAGCAAACAGTCTGCCTGGTAGGTATTATGGCTTTTTGTTTGTTTCTTACTTTATAGATTAAGACAGCCACAATTCCCAGTAATAACCGTGGAGTTGTCTGACTACAACAGGAATGCTCACTAGTTATAAACACAGGAATCTTTCCCATACTTTTCTTCCCTTTATCCACCTTTAACCAACATAAATATCACACATTTGACCAAATTTGGGTCCAAACAAGTCATTGCCACATTTTCCAGCTACATGTTTGATTAGACTAGCATGGAGGGCACCATCATCCCACAGCCAACATATCTCATCAGCTGCTGTCCACGTTGCTGCATGATGACCTCCTGAGCGCTGCTATCACAGATGAACTTATAGCTTTATAAGCCTTACTGCCTTCACTACTGGTTCCAGCAGCTCATTCGCCCCGTGGTCATTCTTTCAGACATGTTGCTCCTGGGCTTTAATAAAATCTAATCACATTTACTGAATGCTACAATACAAACTCTAATCTATAACCGCAACCATTTAAACCTGCATTTAGAGGAACTGAGAGTTATGGGTTAACTCAGGCTTGTTGCTTCGCTGCACAGATAAACAAATGGTACCGACCACTGTCATTCTCACCAAGCATACTTCCCGAGGATGTTTTATTTAATTCATGTTTCATAAATCACTTTATAATGCTTGTAAATTGTATTTAGTTGACAGAAACAGCTGTTGGGTTGCCAGGTTGTGAGAAGTCTCTATCCTCCACTATGGTGCATAGTTTACCTTTTTAGCTCTGCAGGTCATGAAGAGGTTTCTTCTGTTTGACCGTTTGACCTCTGACCTTCTGGAAAAAGGCTTCAGACCATCTGAAGCGGCTCCTATTTACCGACAACTTACATTAACAACTGCAGAACAGATGAAGAGCCGTGCCTTTGTTTTTAACTTATTAATATTTACGACTGAAGACTTAGAGACACTCGACTCTAAGAACTTACAAGAAGGTTAGAAGGATAAAACAACATAAGTATTGTGTAACATCAAAGTCAAAGACACATTTGTGCGCTAAAAATGTCTGCACTCGTGTTTTGGACAAAATCGCACTTCAATAAGTTCCACCAGAATCCACCAAATGCTAGACATTACCGAGGGAGTGAACGAAAATGAGAGAGCACAGACAGCACAGTCATCATCTGAGGCATATGAGTGGAGCTTAAACATATGAGGTTTTTGGCAGCGAACAGAGACACTCAGCACATCAGTCAGCCAAATGTGGGCTACTTTCAGGACAACGTGCAGGAAATTAGAGTGCCAGAGTGAGTGAGGAAAGGCAGGCCAAACACGTCTGTCTGAGGGCCTCGCAACCCAAAAGGACGAGGAAGGAAAAACAGCAGAAGAAGTCGTTCTCTAGGTTCTGCTGGAGAGCAGTAGGCTGAGAGGAAAGGTCCAGACCACAGTGGTGCACAGTCAACTCACTTCAGCTTTTCCTCAGGAAACACGGGAAGGGAGGGAACACGGGTCAGCCCGGTGCTCCGGCCTTTAAATTAAGTGTTAACTGAGTCTCATGGTGGATGACTTTCAAAAATAGGTTTTCCCTTGTTCCCCCTCAAAGGCTTCCTCATCACACGGGTCGACACAAAGTGCATGTATGCGTGTTCGAGTGTAAAGGTTATACAACAGCTCTGTAGGTGCAGGAGCCAGAGAGGTTTTTAGAGAGGGCTTAGTGAGAAACGCTGACAGAGCGTTTCCTAAAGCTCTGCACTGAACTACTTTCAAATTTGGCTCTCTTGTGTCAGCGTTCTCGGCACCGACAGGACCTGGTCTTACACCGCTGAGAACGATTTATGTATGACAACACTTTGACTACCAGTGCCTTTTAATAAAGAATACCCACTGGATGACTTTAAAGTCTGTTTACATCTCACCATTTCAGTGATTTTGGGACAAGTAACACCATGTCTGCAAACCTTCAGAGTAATTGCTGTTGATGGAATTGCTGCAGTGAATTTATGATTTTGCATCAGTACCAATTTTGAATCATTTTAAGATTTGAAATCATAAAACTGAAAGGAAACCACACTGACAGTGCTTGCTTGGAGTTTGCCAAATGGCTTTAAAGGACTCTGAGAGCTTGAGGAAAATGATTCTGTCATCTAATTTGTGGAAGAAAAAAAAAAAAACTCTGTGCAGAACTCTAAATACTGTGTCTGGCAAACACCAGCCACTGCTCACCACCTGGCAAATATCATCTCTATTGTAAAGCATGGTGGTGGCAGCATCATTCTCTGGCAGTGTTTCTCAGCAGTCAGAATTGAGGAAAGCATAACCGCTACCAAATATATAGAGGTCCATGAGCAAAGCTGTTGCAGAGTTCAACAGCTTGAGTGGATGGTTTATCTTTCAGCACAACAATGAACCACATCGTCCAGCCAGGACAACAGTGGAGAGGCTTCAAGACGAGTCTCTGACTGTCCTTGAGTCCCCCAACCAAAGTCCAAACTTAAACCCCACAGAACACTGGTGGAGACCTGAAGATGGACGTTCACAGATGCTTCCCGTTTAACATGATGGACCTTGACAGGGTCAGTCAGGAAGAATGGAATAAGCAGCCCAAGTTAGCAGACTGTCTTAACTAATGGAAGGGGTGTCTCTTAAAAAAAGTTTAAATGAATTAAAAATGTTCAAATGAATTAGAACACAACACACGTAGGATAAACTATGATGCTTATGTTACTCTGTTAATTTGTGGTTCCTCATCTGCCTCATTTGAGTGGCAAGCTAACGTTACTGTGACCTTGCTCTTATCCACGACTTCACCACTTTGTCGTCACATCTAAACTGCTCCCACACATTCTCAGATTGTGTGGTTTGCATTGATTTTTTTTGCTTTACGTTACAGAAAACCTCTACAGTCGACCCCACTGAGGGCAACAAAGCTGATTAGAAGTTTGTGAAGCTGCCATGTTACTGGTTAGTTAGCCAGTAGTAGCTTACCAGCTAACCCAGGGGTATCCAGTCCTGGTCGTCGAGGGCCACAGTCCTGCATGTTTTAGATGCTTCTCTCTTCCAACACACCTGATTCAAATGATCAGCTCATCATCAAGCTCTGAAGAAGCCTGACAACAATCCTGATCATGTGAATCAGGTGTGTTGGAAGAAGGAAACATCTAAAACATGCAGGATTGTGGCCCTCCAGGACCAGGATTGGACACCCCTGAGCTAACGCTTCGTATGACCAACAGCTTTGACCAGCTCAGACCTGACACTGCACCTTCACCACAAAAAGGCATTAATGCTCGCTGTCATTCTGAAATGTTTTTTAACTGGAAAAAGACATTTTCAGAGCAGATGGCTTGATATTGGGAACAATGCAGCAAAATCTACTGCTCCTGTACTTTAATAAGAATGTTCACTACACAATACAAGGTGAGCTGTCGACTCATTTTTGTCTGATCTACAGAGAAACATGACCGGGTCAGTGTAGAAGAACACACCAGTTAAAGCTGAGGTCTGTGTTTTGGAGCAAGCCTCATAGTTTACTTTGCTTTCACGTGAGCTGCTGGTATTAGAGTCTTTGAAGGATTTTAAAGAGCTCATTTCTCTCGCTCGGCTTTCTTTACGAGAGGGTCGTGTGTTTGCAGATGGATCAAGCTGAACTCTGAGCTTTAAAAAGCTCCATCGCTGCTGCTTGGGTGGCTTCGTGTTGGACCGCGTGGTCTACATGTACCCCCACTAGAGGCCTGCTTTGGGGAGAGCTGTGGAGGCTTTTAGCAACAACACTGAGTCAGTTCTTGTCTCTGTCTCCATCAGCCCTCCACTAGACCCTCTACAAGCTCTCACAGCTCTCGCCCTCCACCCTCTCCCCTGTCCCTCCATCCTTTTCTTTTGACCCACTCTGACAAAAATCAAAGACCGACTTTGCTGTGTCAACATCCCCAGCAGCATGAGTATCACTGTTAGGCCGGGATGAGGTGGAAAGACTGAAGCAAACAGATAAAAGCAGGGATCCTGTGCCAGAGCCATTTGGACAGCTCTTCTGACTACAGTCTGAACTCTTGACCTTAAACAAAAAAAGTTTGGGCTATTTGTCGATGGATTCCCAGATTAGAGTCCTGCCTGGTTTGTGTTTGTTGGTCTAGACGGGAGACGATCTCTGCAGACAATCAACACTGAAGCCACTTGTCTTATATTCAAGTGCATGAAAAGGTCTGTTGGTAAGCCATCACTAGATACATGCATGTTGCATTAAATGCAGTTGCTGTAACTTTGTTTTACAGCCCTGAGCTTAATCCATAGTATTTAAAATCCATTGAAGGTTTATTTGCACTAATTTCAGTTATAGGTCAGACATGGTTAAATGTTAAACAGCTAAAAACAACCCGACCACAAACAGCTGTAAAAGACGCCTGACTGCAGCAGTAACATCGGGAGCGTTAAAACTGCAGCAGCTGTTACTTTCTTTTCATGTTGAATGAGCAGCGCGCTGTTTCTGCTGCTTTCCTATTGATAGTGCAGTTTGGCACGTGTTCATAATAGCTTAACAACCCACCAAATCTGTCACTCAGTAAAAGGGATTTTTTAGAACTGTCATTGGGTTAGCCCACTGCTCTGGAGCAGACTGAATGATCCCTTCTTTGGTGATGTCCTGTTTTTCCTTTGTGACCCAGTACTACAGGTTGTCCGGTGGTTTCAGTCAAACAGTGAAATACCTGAGTGTGTAAGTACATGAGGTGCTTAGGATTTAAAAAAAGAAAAAAAAACCCCTATAGGCTAGCATGTGGTTTCTGCATTTGTGTCTGTAGGCAGCTGCAAACCTAAAACAGCACACATGAACATGCTGCTATACATACTACCACCTGGGGTGTGTGTATTTAGACACATGCACATTAGAACACACGACGCTGCCCTCATGGCAATGACATTAAGAGCTATTTTGTTTGTTTTGCGTCTGTCTGCTTTACTTTTTTTGCACCCACAGAGTCACCATGCTGCTGTGCTGGTCGTCTGGACTGCCTTAGATTTTAGGTACCTTCTAGTTTGCTGGTAAAATGTCATAACTTTGGTGTAGCTAATGATCTTTAATAAGTAGCAGCTGTGCAAACCTGTACACTCTCTAATAGCCAGCAGGGGCTGGCAAAAATAAGTCAGATTGTATAGAAGTCTATGAGAAATGGCTCTACAGCTCACTTGCATTGTTACCTCTGTAAACATTTTCCTCATAAGTTAATAGTTGTAATCACTAGTTTCATGACTTTGGGAATACAGCATGACATGTGGGAACTACCTGTACTATTTAGAGTAAAATAGATGAGAGCAGTAGGTCAGAGCTACTTTAGGACTGATTGGTCACTACCATATCCTCGTCCACTTAAAGCAGAGGTGTCCAATCCTGGTCCTGGAGGGCCACAATCCTGCATGTTTTAGATGTTTCCTTCTTCCAACACACCTGATTCAAATAACCAGGATCGCTATCAGGCTTCTGCAGAGCTTGATGATGAGCTGATCATCTGAATCAGGTGTGTCGGAAGAGGGAAACATCTAAAACATGCAGGACTGTGGCCCTCGAGGACCAGGATTGGACACCCCTGACTTGAAGCTTCAGAACGGTACTCCACAAACCAACAGGTGACGTCACAGTTTCTGCATCAGTCTTTCATATACTGTCTGTGCTCCGGTCTGAATGGTATTTATTCACATCTCAACACATCACAGAAGGAGAAGCACAGGTGCAAACAGTAGATATAGTATTGGCCGAACTCCAATTAGCTGCTTTAGTTTCAGGGTCCTGGTGCTCTTGGTTCATTGTCATGGCCTACTTGACCACTGGACAGAACACAGATAATATCAATGCTGTCCTTTACCTTCGATGAGTCAAAATTCTGCTGTGAAAAATGCTTTTCTTCTGCTTCACATCATTGGAAAAACAGTGCAGCATAGTGGTAAAATCAGTGTTTTGAATTGTAATGTTATATTCTACTGACAAATGTCACAGTTATCAGTATATAAAAAAATCTAATTCCAGTGATTTTCATCTTTAATTGTAAGTGCATACCTGAGTACACTGAGTCGTGTGGGCCCCTCATGGCTCTGCTGGACAATCAGAAACATACATGGCCATCAAGCTAAAAACAAAAGTGTTTTCTTTAGCTTCTGAGAAGTTTCTGGATATAGTCCTTACTTCATATTAACACTATGTACTCTGTATAAACACAGGCTAATGAATGACTCTTTAGCCCAGGCTCTTTCTCCTGGACTTGGCCCTCCCTCTCTGTTGTTTCTACCCTGCCTGGAGAGATCGGGGGCCCTCGCAGCGCAGATCTCCTCTGGATTAGTCAGGAATGCGGCTTCATAAGGGGGCTTCAAACGCACTTTTTATTTCAAAAGTGCTTGGCTTCTATCAATAGCAGCCTGCTGTGAGCCCAGTGCCTAAAAACAAACCGGACGATTAGACCGAGACTTATCACAGCATGACCTGCTACTGAATGTACAACCACCCGCTGGAATCACTTCCTAAAACACACACACAAATATGTGTACATGAAAAAACTACAAAGGCACGAGTGGAAAGAGCTACAATCAAATATGACTTATAGCGAAAGTGATGTTACATAAAGGTCAGTTTCTTTAAGCCGGAGCTTAAAGTCGCCCGTCATGACACGATAACGTCAAGTCCATGATTGTTGTGACAGTATGAAGATCAACTGTGAGCCAGGGTTACACAACTCCACATCACAGACACTTTTAACTTTTGAACTGTAAGTCAACACTGACTCACAAAGTGCACGAAAGTGCAGCTTTGTGTGATGGACCTCATTATGGCCACGCCCCCAGTGAGTGATGTCACTACAGGTGTTCCCCTTCATGTTCTACAAAAACACCTGCTGGGTTTGACACGCTGCACATCTGAGTCAGGGTTCACAGCACGCACGCAACAACAGCGTGAACCCAAATTAACAAAACACAAAACATGCAGCAAAGCTACAGCTTCTAGTTCTTTTATACCTGCAGGGTCAATATGGAACGAAAGGGGGCAATGAGGGGGCGGCTGTGGCTCAGGTGGTAGAGCGAGTCGGTCAGTGATTGGAAGGTCGGCGGTTCGATTCCGCCCTGTAACCTGTGTCATGGTTGTTGTGTCCTTGGGCAAGACACTTCGGCCACCTTGCCTGGTGTGAATGGATTGTTTGGTTGTTTGGGGTGGTGGTCGGAGGGGCCATAGGGGCAGAATGGCAGCCAGGCCTCTGTCAGTCTGCCCCGGGGCAGCTGTGACTACATCATAGCTACCCCCACCAGGATGAATGTGTGTGAATGAGTAACTGACAGTGTAAAGCGTTGTATAAATCTGATCTAGTGTTGTTATTATTAATGACACTGATGTTTCAAACAAATGAGGTCACACAACAGACCGGTAACTCACTGGTTGTGCTGGTTTTGTGATGTCATCATTAGTAAGTAATTACTGTCGACTGCTAATTGATTGTGGATTGATGTAATGAATGACAAACAGGTACACAAAGAGAGGGTTACTGAGGGATCACGCCGTCAGATCAGCTAATCCAGTGAAAAGACAAAATAAACAGGATTAAAACTGAACAGGCAGTTTGTGATTGATAATATTGCCAACATGCTGACAGGCAAATTATGTTACCATGGTTACCAAATGATTTACAATAACATCTCTTGTACGAAGTGATTGCGACACAGCAGAACATGGATTTATTAGTCAAGTCCAGTCAAGTCACTGTCAGTTACACAGCATTAAAACCAACAGCTGCTGGGCCAAAGCGCTTCGTAGCAGGAAAATAAGACGGATTAAACTAAGGAGTTTAAAATGAGTAATTCAAATAGAAGCGATTAAAACCTGAAAAAATAATTTATGTCTATTATAAATATTAATAGAAAGATACAATATATCTACACAATACATATTAAAGCCCTGACGCTGCAGTGTTGCTAATTATAGAGACTAATTTGACTAATTAAGAACTATGTTTACACATTGAAACCGTACAAATCCAGTGATTCTCTGGGTTCCCTCTGAGCAAGCTTTGCTTTCATTTAAACTTTTTGTGCATTATTTTGTATTTCATATATTGTTTTCTTTTTGTTGTTTTATTTTGTATAATTTTTGTTTTATTCTGTATTTCCTCATTTATATTTGTGACGTGGACAAGAATGAACCTCCGACAGAACCAGAACCATTCTGGTGGTCGTCTGCCCCAACAGGCTGGGGTGGGAGTGAAGGGGAGAGAAAAACAACCAACAGAAAGTGAACTACAATAGTTGAAGAGTAAAAGAGAAAACTGAGTGAAATGAGGCAACAAATCAATCCAAATCAGTGGAGCAATAAAAGAAACTAAGGCTGGGCATGAGTAGAGCAGCTCCAGAAAGAACAAAAAGCAAGTGAAGAACAGGAGGACTTAGTAGAGAACAGGAGTACGATAACAGGAAAAGTCCTGTTCACTTCTGTTGTGAGGCATAAATGGGAGACCAAGCGGAGCCCAGTGACCCAGGAACAGAAAACAGAGGTAAGACACTTGTGATGCATCGTGGAGCGAAACTATTAAGAGTTTTAAAGAAGCAGCAAAAGTTTAAACTTAATTCTGCAAATGAGCCAGACGCAGAGTGACGTTCTGTTTCCTTTGGACAGGTTGCAGCCGTGCAGCAGCCTTCTGAAGTTAGGTGAAGTCTGTACTGTCGGAGGATTAGTAGTTTAGCTTCTGGATTCAGACTAAAGAAGAGGCTCGCCATGTTCAACATGATGGCGGCGCGCAGCAGCCCCTTCAGAGACAGCGAGAGTGAACGTTGAGTGTCTTATTGCAGACGAGCATTCTGCAAAACTTACTAATTAACTGATCCTGAAGAAACACTCTCTCATCCTGCCTCTACTACTGTGTATGTGCAGCAACATGACAATAAACCTGATTTGATCTGATAAAGTCATCGATTACACAAAACACTGTCCCAGGTCTGTTTGCTTTCATGCCACAAATGAACCACACCAGGGTTGTGGGTCTTCGGTCCAAACCCGGGTTCGGTGTTCACTTTCTCTCTTCACCCAAACAAACTGCATTAACTGGACAAATGGACCTGAGTTGTTTTCTTACTAGTCCAGCTTTGACTGGTCATTCTGTAGTACATATTGATGTGGCTGCACCACACTATATTTCTGCTATAGTGGAAAACACTCTGAAATACTCTGACTTGTTTGTGCTTCTTTGGACCAATCACAGTCGTCCTGGGTGGGGCTCAGTGAACGATGTAGCATCAGTGTTCACTCAAAATAGCGATGGGTGAAATTCTTGTGGTGGAACATTTGCATGCAGGGAGACGAGCACAGTGATTAAAATGAATAATCCACCACAAAAAAATAAACAAAACATTAATTTCACTTTCATTTTCAGTCCATTCGTTTGCTGTCCAGAGGTTGCTGTGACTGTTTTCTGTTGCAAAGAAACACACAGATAGTGGAAGGGAAGGGGAATGCTGATTGAAATAATCGGCGAATACCAGGCGCGTACACGAAACCTGCATCCAGCGAATGAGGCGAGTTTCTAACAAGACAGGTTTTGCTTGTAAACACCCCGAGGCCCTCCTTTTCTCTAATAGTCTTGGATTTATTTTAACCAAACCAGTGATGTGAAAGCCCTCTTACACTGCGGTTCATCCAGAGATCAGGCTGAAGCTGTAGTTTGACCGCATGAGTCATAATGTGATGGACCGATGCCCAGAGAGCCTGACCTGGTTGGTATCCCCATAGAGCAGTCACAGCACTATTATGATGTGGGATGTGTTATTTTTCTCAAGCAGATCTGCATGTAACAAGCCTCATCCATAATGCAAAAACACAGCCATTCCAGATGGCTAATGTCTGTATTATTTATGTTCACACATTAAAATGAGCACAAAAGCCACAATAATGGGAACCGCAGTGAGTTGAAGGTGCAGTGATCCTTTAATGCAAATTTATGCTTGATACAAAGAAAAACATGTTCTGGATGGACGGTGAGGCCACAGCGGATGATGTTTGTATTACTATCCAACTCATCTTACGCTGTTGCTCTCTAGCTGTCACCGAATGGAGAAAGTTGGTCAACAGGTGCAACAGAGTTATGAAACAATCCCTTAAGGCCAAGTGGATAAACAGGTCAGTCATGCTAACCAAACACTTCACCACACAATACAGAGGATCAATAGTAACCTATTTACAGGCCTCCCTCACTATGTTCCTTTCTGTTTGGGTGCTACATAACGTCGCCCAACTGCTGTCAAATCCTGGAAAAACAAACATATTAACTACTAATCACACTAAGCTGTGCTCTAATCACTCCATCATTACTGTAAGCCTGTCGTATCATGTCTGATCACTGTGTTCATGGCACTTTGTGCCTCATGTTCTGTCTGTTGGTATAGATTTTTGCATATAAATTTATTTATTTTTTGCATTTGTTTATGGTTAATGTTGGTTTTTATTCTAAAGAAATTGAGAAATAAAAATGAAACATTTTTATGTGTTTTGATTTTTTGTTAAACAAAAGCAGTCTACATCACAAAACAAGAAATCATGCTGGACAGTAGATTAATCAACTTATCTTTTCTAATTATCTTATTATCTGTCAGTATTACTGAATTAAAATGACTTCAATCTAAAATAAATATGTTCTTTGCAGACTACTTGAAAAAGTATACACACGGGTTGAAGTCTTTTTACTTGATGAGTTTAACGAACTTATGTTTTGCTGAATGTTTAATTAACTCATTAAATGAAGCTGAAAAGAGGTAAAAGAGTGAAAACTCTCCAGAGATCCTGCTGTTTTGTAGGTTGAAGAAAATATTTGTGATGGCAGCTTAACAACACTGTTGTTTCTGGAATCAATTCAGTCCTAAACGTGGATCATAAATTATGATCGATCCAATCCAGCTTATATTCTGTATCAGGTTTTATTCCTCTTATTCTTTTCTCACCTTGCAGCCCACATAAATACAAAAAGGCATTTCAGTAAAGTTTTGTGTTGGAATTTCAAGATTTTCATCCAGCGTGCGAAAAGGAAACATCAGGACGACTCACAAGATCACAAAAAGAAAAAGCAGAACAGGTGAAGCTAAAATCAGCCGCATCAGACCATCGCAAAAGAAACAACCACATCATGGACTGGGACAACGTAAAGATCACTGGATCGGAGAACAACAAATGTAAACGCTGGATCAAGGAAGCCGTAGAAATCAGGAGGGAACCCAAAGACACCATGAACTGTGATGAGGGGGCATTCATGCTGTCCCACACATGGGATGCTCTCCTGCAGGAGGCCCGTCGGGCAAATCTGACAGATTGCCTGGTGGGTCACACCTCCAGGAAACCAGCAGCTGATAAAGACACATCACCACAGACATCAGATGATGTTTCTGAGGAAGACTGAAGTGACAGTCGAAACATGTCACCATGTCAAAGCAAAAACAGCTCTGATCTAAAAACATACTCAGTGTCTGACAAAAAAAGAAACCTTACATCTAAAACCAGAGCAGACAAAATGAACCAGATCACGTTAAAAACTAGTGCAGCATTTCTTGCAGTGTGACTTGTTTTCCACTCAGTGTTTGGTCTCCTTCAGGCGAACTGGCCTCTCTGCTGTGAAACCTGTTATCCATTTGGCCCAGTGAGATAAGACGATAAGAGCACACAGGTCAGTTTCCCTCCAACACTGAAGCCTTTCCTTGTCCTCTCAAGGTGAAAAAAACAAGCTGCTTGGAGTGTGAGAAGTGTTCTTCATATTGCAAATAAAGCTCTCTTTAAATTCTGACTTTTATTGCCTGGTATGGGGTTGATTAGGCAACAAAAGGCAATTTATGTGCAGAGAGCTCATAAACAGTGATGTAGAATTGGTATTCTGTACCTTTGAGCCACTTGAAGAATGATCTAAATATAAACTGTAACCACTACGAGCTACGTCATCTCTGCTATTTCTGCCGCTTATATTAAACTATTAAACAGTACTGTTCTTTGTTCTTGCTTTCAAATAAAAGCATGAAATGCAGCCAAGGTTTGCCCACACCAAAGGGCTCTAACAGCTTTTCCAATACTTGGGAATCCATTACTAAAAACTTTCCTTGTAGATGTGAGATTCAGGAAATTTTCACATTCGGGAGTCCTGTTTTATCAATACAAGCACAACGATGGAAACACATTTAATTCTCTTTTTAGTGTTAACAGCTTTTTATAACTTGGCATGAAATGGGAGGTGAGAAAAATAGGCCAAATGTTTGCCAAGGCCCTTTAAAAAACCGGTGCAAGCTTCATGGAAATGTTTACCAGCTTCACAACAGAAGGAGGACACTTTGGTCCAAACATGGCGTTGCCCACCATCCCACCCCTCCATATCCACACAGACGCCCTCTCCTCCAATTCACTCCTCAGGTTCTCACATGTGAGGGTGGTCCCTCCCTATCAGTGTTTGGATTTGCTTTCATTATGCTGCCGCTCAGCCCAATACACAGACTGTGATGGAGCTGCAGTTTACATGAGCTCATACCTTTCAGCTGATCTAAGCCTCGGCCCGCTGGCTCACATGTGAGGAGGAGGAGGAGGAATGAAGTCAGTGCAACACAGCACCCACAAACCAGCAGCATGACATCCAGAACGTCTTGGCATCATCTCTGTTGAGACTATCTGACTCTGCTTATTGTGAGCACTTCATGCGCTACGTGTTCAATAAACTACAATTTCACACCTTCAGCCTTTGCTACTGTCATCGTGGTGACTCGTCTGTTTGAGTGTAGTATCTTTAACAGATACAGATGCACTGCAAACAGGGACACAGATTAATACGGTGGTGCAAAGTTCAGTGGCAGGTTGTACTATCTGTATCTGACTCAGCTGACTCAGCATATGATCAGCTTCATAGGACAGGTGACTGCAGCTCAGGAGTTAGGATCATACTTTCATTCCAGGGCTGGTGGTTCAGTTCGAATCTCCTCTTGTCCACATATCAAAGTATTTCTGAGCAAGACACAAAACCCCAGATTGCTCCCAGTGAGCTATACTTTTCCACATCCACAAGAATCCATGTTGCGCACACTTCATCATCTCCCAAAGTCTGCTTTGCATGTGTCTGAGTGCAGCCCAAAGTCTGTCTCTGCACGGCAGCTACACTACAGAGGCAACAGCATACAGAATACATAGATACATGCATGCAACACAGTCGTCCAAGTGGGCTCCTGTGGAATAGAAAAGTAGTATAATAACGACTATGTGGGTGTCCCCAGGTGTCCCTGTGCTTATTCATGCTACAGCTTAGCCAAGGCTGAAAGCTGATTCTTCAAAAACTCCACATTGTTGTTAAACTGACTGATATATCACTCATGTAAACGTTCCACTGCACAGACTCGTAGAAGGCTGTGCTGTTGCAGGACTAGTTGAGGTAAGTGGTAAACTTATCCCTAACAAGCTAGCTAACCAGAGCATGCAAGTGGCTCAGATTAGCTTTGCAAGCTTCTTTTACAGGTCACTTCTGTTTGCTCGTCTCCTGCTGAGATTGTATTTCTTCATTTCCATCCATCCATCCATCCATCATCTATACACCACTTAATCCTCACCAGGGTCATGGGGGGCTGGAGTCTATCCCAGCTGACTCAGGGTGAAGGCAGGTTCACCTGGACAGGTAACCAGTCTATCACAGGGCTACACTTAGAGACAGACAACCAAGCACACTCACATTCACACCTACGGACAATTTACCAATTAACCTCAGCATGTTTTTGTGGGAGAAGCCGGAAAACCTGGAGAGAACCCACGCTGCACGGGGAGAACAAGTAAGATTCTGGTGCCCCCACCGGGACGCAAACCGCCGACCTTCTTGCTGCGAGGTAACAGTGCTAACCACTGCACCACCTTGCAGCCCTTCTTCACTTCCTCATAGACTTTAATACGATCTGACCTCTTTTGCCCACCACATGAGTCGCCTCCTGCTTGCTGTTAGAAAGAAATCAGGTTAAAAGCACATCCTTGTTGGCTTCATTGTTCAGAAGCTACGTCCCACTTTTGTACACAGTTTATGCACGAGGCCTGTTTGGATCAACTGGTGTCTCATGACTGCAAACTAGTGTTCCAGTCCAGCAGCTTGTCCCAGTAAGGAGGGTAATGGTAGGTGTTGCAATGTGCAGGCCAAGGTCCACTGAAGTAGCACTTAATGTTCTGCACGGACTGACTTTGTATGAACGATTCCCTCCAGTGGTCTTTGTGGTTCCTTTGCAGTGAAGTGATTTTCCAAAGATGTTGGCACAATTCAGAGATGAGTTTTGGTACTCATGACATTGCTCTGTGATGCCGCCACCAACCCACCCTATTTCATTTATAGTGAGTTTTATGACTGGATTCACTCACTTGTATCATAATTTGTCTATACATAAAATCTTTAAGATGTAAACTACATTAGAAAATATCACAAACATATATAAACAGAACCCACCAGAAGCTCACGTAGCTGACATGTGTCCAGGGTCAAAGGACAATTGAAATCCAATTACAACCAGCATGTGCTTGTGCCTCATAGGGCAGCCAGCAGCTTTTTACCCAGTAGGCAGACGTGCGTGTCGGAGCGTTGGCCTGCTGTACGTGCAGCCAAACATTAACACCACACGTAACAGCAGGCTAATCTCAGCCATATCTCTGCACCTGTTGTGTTTCAGAGTGATGTCATCGTTTGCTAGGCCAGGTGTGACTTTTTTTATGACACCTTCTGTGAGGTCCAGGAGCAGCATCGGGATGATCTTCTCTCTTTTCCTGCTTGAAAATATAAACAACTGATAGAATCTTGATGGAAGAGGAAACAGAGGAAACTATAAATCACTGTTGGATCACAAGTATAAGAACAGTGAGTGGACAGTGTTTCAGGGACCCATGGCGAGTTTCACAAACACTGTGGCTGTTCTAGCAAATGATCATTTAAACAGAGTGAGAAAATCAGGAATATGCCACATTTAAACATTTACATAGCAAACTGAAATGCTGTGGTCTCAAAGCCACGTTTTGATCTCACGTTTAGCTAATAAGGCGGGCCCGCTTTAACCCTCATAATTTCTGTTTATGTTTAACTTAAGTGGTGTAAATTTCAGTTTACAGTTTTTAGTTTACACCAAACGCTTCAGAGAAACCACACTTGGTGATTAAAGGAGGTTTTATTTTCTTTTTTGACTACGTGACTGAAAACTCAACACTGCGTCGAAGAGATGACAAAGACTTTTCACACATTAGATATTAGCAATGTCAGCATTTCTTTGGAACAGTCACCAAACACTCTGGTTGGTCTGTTTCATTGTCTAATGTTCTACTAACTCCTGAGGTAAACGTGTGTATCTTCAGCAACTAAATCTCCATTAAAGCTAAACGATCATTTTTCTTTTTTGAGTGCTTTAGGCTCATTTTACAGACAAACTTTAAAGTTCCTGGTCAGTCTGTTGTCTCTTAAACATGGTTGTAGCAGTGTTGCTAGTTTATTACACTTCCCAAAAGCCTGATGGTACCAGCGTTGTTTCTGAATCACAAGCTGTAGCATCCTCATAAGCAAAATTTTTCATCTGAAACAAAACTAAGGGCCAATTCATCCTTTGTGTGTCCATTTAAATTGAACTGACGTGTGCAGATCAGGGTGAGCCTTTCAGCTGTTACATGGATGACTGCATTGTCCCTCACATCCAACACAGAAAAGCACACAGACATATACAGCTGCTTACATATTGCACCGTAGGACTGTGCTGGTGTCATTATTCCTGAGGTTGTCTGGAGAGATTGGGACTTTCTACTATGTTTGGACCAAAGCAGCTCCAATGATTAACTACAACTCTGTTAATGATGAATTATGAAGGTGTGGATAAGAGAAAATCTCTTCGTACAATCAGCAAACTCCTTGTCAACAGCTAACTACATGTACGTTTAACTGTCTGTGGGCACCAAATAAATAAAATTAAGCTTAAAAAATTAAATACAAACAAAAGTTTCAGCTATTTTTTCCATGTTGGTGAAACGTTTCCTTCCTTTTAGTGCAGCTTCATGTAATCTAGTAGCTCGCCATATTATCCAAGTAACTCCCCCAGGAGCTGAAGAAGACGACATGAACTATTATTTTTTATCTACTGAGCATGACAGGCGTCTTAGTGGTTGGTGTTCATGTCTCACCCATGTAGACTGGTTGATGTCATACATCTATCATTCATCATTCTGTCATTTCAGAATCATTGTAAAACTAAGAACAAACAACTTTTCCTTTATTATATTTTGTGGATAAAATAATATGTTCTCTGTGTGTTGTTCACATAGTTTCTAAAATGATCCTGATCTACTCTCAGGAGGGGATGAACCGAAGACCTGATGGAAGCTGTGAACTGATCAGACTGGACGGTGGAGTTGAGGAATCCAGACCAGCATGGTGTGGATGGACCAGCTGTCTCCATCAGCGGGCCTGTAGCTCTTCTACTGAAACAGAGGGATTTAAAAAGGAACAAAGTGGTGCATGTCATTATTTTGGATGAGGAAACTAAATGATCTTGAGATGTGGTGTTTGTTCCAAAGCCTAAGTTACTGTAACACCATTTAGATTCAGTTAAATAAAGAAATGTGATAAATCTGAATTTAAAACCAGCAGAGCCACACCGCTGTCACATGCAGTAGCTGTGGGTTTTTCTTACACTGGTGACCTTTGTATGGTTGAGATAACGCATCAGTTAATCTGGTTAGTGGGTACTCTCCGCTAACACATCCATTATCCTTGAATAAAACACGGTAAATGTTGCAGAACAGCGGTTGTCATGACCTGCACACCACAGATTTAGCTCCCTGTGTGTTTTGTTAACAGAGAGCATACACACCTGGAAACTCTGAAGACCGAAAGCACGCTGAAAGAAACAAGAAGAACAAAAAACCAAAACGTTTGCATTGATAAAAATCAGTGGTGCGCAAAGAGCCCGGTCTTGTTGGTCCAGATGACCTCATAGTGATGACTTGTGAATGTTTTTGTGTGTGTTTGTGTGTAACTATGCTGCTATAACTAAGGACGTGAAGTCACAGGTGTCACATGTACAGGAAAGGGAGGTTTAACTGAGCAAACACTGACACTAGCAGCCGCAACATGTTGTGATTAGTGTTGTGTCATTTGGATGGGATGCTACATTATTCACACACACACAGTTGTGTTTGAACAAATGTGTCATCGTGTGTTCGTAAGGATTTCTGTCTTCCTGCTGTGCTACTAAACTAAGCTGACATCTATTTATCTTCCACTTCCGAAGCATATCTTTCATTTCTTCCAGTTTAAAGCATAGACTGTATAAAAGATGGACGTAGCAACCGGCCCTGAAAAATGAAGCCAACC
>NW_007578375.1:111330-130862 GCF_000690725.1 Stegastes partitus
CAACAACTAACTCCTCTAAAACCCTCAAAAGTCATAAATGTAAAATAACATTTCTAAAAAATGACTTACAGGTTGTTTATTAGTGAGCTTTAGAGGCTGTAACTGCCGTATGTTTTTAACTTTGCTACCTTTAGTCTTTAAACTAATGTCAAGCTGAGCTCATCACTTTCTGCCTCCAGCACAGAGAGAGGTGTCAGATTTCTCTTCTAACTCGAGGTCATAAAGTCATTAAAACATATTTCTCCAAATGTATTCCTTAAAAAATGAAAGTCTGTGGTTCTAGGTTACATTGAAATTAGCACTGGTCACAGCGCCTTCAGCTGCTAAACTATAGAGTTGATAATAAATAATAAACAAGCAAAAGTGTTTCTGTTTTCATGTTTATTTTTCTGGGAGAAAAGTCAGTTCTTTGTATTTTTCATTCCATGTAGTCGGTGTTTGGAGGTGGAGCTACAGTGTGTGACCCGACATGCTGTCAGTGTTGTGTACACATGTGCTCACTCTGTTACCTGAACACATATGACTGTAACCGGAGAGCATGTCAGTTATGGCAGCGCTTGATGTGTGTATTCACCTTTTTTTTTCTCATGGGAAAAATGATCGGGAATGACGCACACAAACACACAGAAAACACACTCTGCTAATCCCAGCTCGCTCCAGTCTCACAGTGGGACGGATGATGTCATTCACCTGTGTTGCCTTTGGGTGACAATGTCTCTATTGTGCACACACACACACACACACACACACACACACACACACACACACACACACACACACACACACACACTTTTCTTCCTGTGTGTGCCTCACGTGAGCACAGCAGACTGAATGAATGCACATACAGCTTCTCTCTGCACAGGCATTTATCACTCGTCTGCCGTCTCATTCATCAAGCTGCAGAACGGTGAGAGCTGTCCTCTCACTTTGTGAGGCGAGTTAACGAGATGGATCAGGCCGGGTCAGGAGGAGGTCGACACGTTTGTTTTTCAGACATTTAAAGAATTTGGGTTTCGTAAATGAGACATCCGTCTGCCTGCCTCACTGGAAGAGAACGTCCAATCTGGACAGTATAGAAGCAAATAAAACGGTATCAGTGAAAACAAATGTGCAAAGAAAGCTGAAGAGTGCTTCATTTATTCCAGTTCTTGAATAAAGATTTGCCAGCGATCAATCAGGATGATCAAGTTCATGTTGTTTGAATTCTCTAAAGCAAAACTGATCAACATTTACGTCGACAGTCTGTTAAATAATGACCCACGTCAAGTAAAGCTCAGAGGGATCAATTCTCTACAAGTTCTCACGTTACCCATCGTGTTTTATCCTTATTTAAAATAAACTATTCAAGAGCACAGCTTTAAATAAAAGCTTAATCATCTCATCCACTTTGCCACAGTGTGTTTTTTAGCCTTTCCATGAAAAAGGTGCATTATCCACTTACTGTAAAATGGATGCTCCACATTAACACTGATGAGTATTCCAGCTTTGTCACAGCAATCTGGTCCTGTTTACTTTGTCAGAGATAAGCTGGTGCCAGTGTTTGCATGCCTAATGAATTGATGGGAATGCTGGCTGCCTTAATCAGGTTACAATGAAAACATTAGCATGCATGTCAGTGCACTGAGCAGCACACTGTACACGGAGGCTCTGCAGGCCCCTGATGTTCCGGAAAGGTTCTGATGACAACAGCAGCTGCTGCTCTCCCGTTGACTCCCTGCTGCTTGTAGCCCTGCAGGAGTCACACTGTTCCCACATCAAAGGCCCGCTGACACACACTCTTTAATCTACTGTATAGGATTCTGCAGCGTGACCTCTGCCCAGCCTGCTTTTAAAATCTGCTGTATACATTAAGCCTCTTCAGACATCGCGTTGGCTCGAGTCGTTGTTTAAAACCAGACACAAGTGAACACAGAGGCCCAGATCTGCAAAGTAAGCTACAACCCATTTACCCAGACAGAGCTCAGGAGTGGAGCTGCTTTGGCCCAGTTCCCTCCTTATTTTTCAGGTGCTCAGAATGCCCCTGCACTCCGTTAGTTGATCCTATCTTCCATTTAGAAGGCAAACATGCATTAGCAGCTTAAAATGTTTAGTCAGCCTCGCTCCAAAAAGTAGGAGACACTTTCAAGTCTTCAACAGTGCAAATCACTCAGAGCCACGAACTGGAGAAGACGAGAAAAGAGAGGACTGAAGCAGAGAAATGAGGTCAGAATCAAAGGTTGAAACTTTAAAAGCAGCTGATGAACGGGAGGACGTCCACTCACCTCTGGCCTGGACCTACTGGACTGGACTTAGTGACGGCTTCCAGACCTGCATTTCTTGGTTGGCGTCTGTTCTTGATGCCCGGCGCATTCAGCTCCCACACAGGCGAGGACAACCTCCACCCCCATCCCAGTTTACTAAATGTTAAATTCACTTTGGTTCTACTTTTCATTTTATAATGAAAAAATTAAATGTTAGCATATTATAACTGACTTTTGCAAACCATACGTTTACCCTTTGCCATAGAATAGAATAGAATAGAATAGAATGCCTTTATTGTCACTATACGCATGTACAATGAGATTAAGAGCAGCTCCTTCAGTGCAACACAGAATAAAGAACAAAATAAAGAGCAAACAATAAAATTTAAAAAATGCTTTGCTTTATTGTTTAAATTTCTAAAGCAGCCTGGATTAAAGGGGAAACAAACCCTAAACTTGTCGCCTGATGTTGTTACGTATTACTAGCATAAAATCTTTTTAATTTGAATGGCAAAAGGAGTGAATTAAAGGAAAAATAAAGGACTTTCATGATGTACACACAGTCTTTTAAGCTGTTCTTATAGTAAATAAAAAAGTTTGTGGATTTAGTTTAATTCAATTCAACTTTATTTGTCTCGTGCATATTTACAACAACAAGTCATCTCATAGCGCTTAACAATCCAAAACATTTGGATTCCCTACAAGCTTCAGCAGTCTGTAGCAGTAGGAAGGAACCGAAAACCCCCGCAGGGGGGAAAACAACCTCCGACAGAACCAGGCTCAGGGACGGACGGCCACCTTAGCCGAATTTTACAGACTTTTAAAGATGACTCCAGCAGTTTACTATTGGGATATTGCCTTCATGACCCAGTTTAGACTGTGTTACAAGTTTATAGTCTCGGAGCCCAAACCTGAGCCAAATTTGATGACATAATCAGCGTTATGTCCAAACTTGACAACGGTCTTCATGATCACACGTAGAAGTTCGTCATGTGCCGGGCTTGTGTGGCGTTCCCCACGACACGTAGAACTGATCAGCGTGTCCAACCGGCTCTTTGTGTTTACTTAAAGACAACAGATTTCAAAGTATGTGTCATTATCGTTTTCCTCGGATCATTGCAAAGTCGATCTTATCTCAGTTTCATTCAAACCTACAAGCAGAGTAAATGGTGTACAACACGGTCAAACAACAATAAACCGAATCAGTCGTTGTCACAGCAGCGGTCTGTGTGGTGAGTTTTTATCGACGATCAACTGTGACAAACATGATGGCTCCTTTGTTTCACCCTCATCTCCTCACAGACTGAACCTGTTGTACTGAACCTGTAGTCGCCGCTCAGGACGACTGCTGGGACAAAAGCAGCAGTGGGTTGCTTGTCAAGAGGCAGACAGCAGAACGATGGGAGGATAAGAGGCAGAGAGCAGGGAGGGAACACACATCCTGCCCGGTGACACAGGACAGCTCCTCCATTTAAAAACAATGAGCTCACATGTAGCTTGTGTGTGCGTCGGACACCTCGTCCTTTGGGAGCTTATTGTTCTAAAGCAGCAGCTTCATGCGAGCAGGCTGCTCCGCTGAGAGAACAAGGAGAGTTTTCGATGTGATGTAACCCGCTTTTCAAACACAGCGCTGCCATTCGCAATTCTAAAATCAGCAGATGAGGTGTGCGAGGTTTATTTCTGCTCGTGCCATGTGGTGTTGAGGGAATGATTCCAAAATAACGCAGCAACACATGTTTAATGGGGTGATTAGTTGGGAATAGCTGCAAACAGATGTGCAGTCTGCAGTCACTGCAGGAAAATCCTTTTGTTCAACTGAGTCATCGAAAAGAGAATGAAGCTGATAAACTGCAGCACCCACAAATCTAAGAACAGCAGACTTTAGTATTATATTATTATTTTGAATTCATTTAAATTTTACGTTTTTTTTTTAAATTCTAAATTATAACATTAGCTTAGCAGTTGTTGTGATCCAGCCTCTGGGGTCAGCTGGATGTAACAGAAAACAGTTGTTGTTGGTGGAGGTAAAGCAGTTTATTGCTCAGCAACGGAAATGAACACAAACAGTGATGATACCAATAAAAACGAGTGGATGTTGCTCAGATCGGTGAACCAAATAAAACCAAATACAATAGCAACACTCACACCTAACAAAGGAAACGAAATACGCAAGTGCCTCAAAACACACAAGACATGAGTAAGCTCTACACTGAGCTGGGCAGCTGCTGACTGAAGCTACAGCTGAACACAGAAACACCAAGACACAACACAAGAGGCACCGGGGCGAAGTGTTCACGGTAAATCCCAGCTGCCCTGACTGAGTGTGGTTGAGCTTTTGTAACCAGGTGTGGGGATTGTTGCAGGTTGACTGGCTGACGGTGGAGGAACGTGGGTGGTGAACCGATCAGGGGTGATGCGAGGCGGAGAGAACGAGGGCTGAGAGCAGATCAGGAGCTCCCTGATGTCTGCCAAGTGGGGTCTGGACCACAGTCTTCAGCTGGGCCTACACAGACCATCTCCCCACACAACGTCCACAAGTCCACCAAATAACAAAGACGGCACAAACACCAGGGGCCATAACAATGATTAAAAACAAAAAATGAATCTCTAAAAAATGTTCTGCACTTGTCAGCCCTCAAACTGCATCGACTCCACAATGTTTTTTCAACCCTAACGAGCCATGTCATTCTGGCATGATGCAACTCTACTTCAAAGAGCTGCTTATCCTTCCTCGATCTTCAAGTATGTTGGAAAAACTCCGTGGTCTTCTTTGGTTTTCAGGACTTAAGGTGTGTTTGAGTTCATTATTTTGGTGCAACATGAATCCTTTTCCACAAAAATACAAACAAACGGTGGCCCATGCTGCTTCTGCTCGGTCAGGATGGACTCAGTTCAGTTTAGGTGTCCAAACCTCCACACACTGGAACATTCCCAGTGCCGTTACCCTGTGGGTTTAATCCGCTGTGATTTATAAGTAAATATGACGTTTTTTCCACCATGCACAGTGAAATGCTGCTCTGTTGGAGCTCAACCCAGCAGTCTGTCCTTGTTTTCCCTCTGAGACGCTACCAGACGACCTTCTTATGACGGGACTCTTGCTAACTGGAGTCGTGTGTTTTTATTTAGTATCTGTGATGAAGCTGCTTTTCTGTCTGTCAGTGAACGAACTTTGATGTATCGATCTTCTGATAATATGCTCACTGCTGATGTGATGTGATCCTGCTTCGGATAAAACCTTCAAAACAAACTTTTTGAAGTGTCCTGCACTGCCCTTTTTAGAAACCTTCCGTCTGACTATGATGAGCTGAGACTTTGTTTAGAACACCAGTCTGACTTTAGCTTAGTTCTGGTGCCACTATCACAATGCTACTGAGTAGATGTTCTGCTGGGAATTTAAGGCACGGTCATATCTCAGCTGAACAAAAGCTGCAGGAAGATTCAACTCAAGAGAATCTTAAAGAGGTTCTGCTTGCTGGTTAGTGTTTATCGGAGCTGTTTGACTGAAACCTGCTTCTGTAGCTGCCGGAAATGATGTTAATAAGAGCCGTAAGACAGTTCAGTTGTGGCCTGAAACCCAAAACAATCAGACAGAAGACTCTGCAATGTTCCCCAGTGGGTGATAATTCAGTCATTTGACCCCACGATAACCCAAAAATGATTGTTATGGCAGCTTTTAACAAAATAACACTGAAGGACTGAGGATTCAAAATGAATAAAAACACAAGAAAGACATCTAAAAAAAAGATGGTATGAGGTAGTTTTTTCAGTGCATGAAAGGATTCTTGGCAGCAGAGATCACAATAAAACTAATATCAACCTGTTCAGCCGGCAGAAGGAACCTGCAGGCACATGTTCATCCTGCAGACTTTGCTCCTGCTTTGATGGGACGGTTTGTAATGTGACAGGGTTAGAGCACAATATTGGTTTCCAGGTAGAGCTTTGAGCTGATATTGAATGTTGGGCAATAGCCAATCAGTGTCATCTGCTGCTGATGCGATGGAGGCTTCGGCACCAAATCAGCCTCTAAACCCTGCAATGAAATTTCATTTTCTTGGGCAATTTGTTCAATTTTACCAAAATGTAGCAGCTTCCTGTGCTTTAAGGAGAGGTGGGCCCTGGAGCGCTTTCATCAGTCTGGATTTTAGAGGAGGTTTTATGACTCAGCGTGGACTAAAGGCTGTTTCAGAGAATTCTTGTGAAGAAACACTGGAGGTTTTTAGTGATTATTACCTTACTTCCCCTTATCAGAGGGGGAAATGAATGAAATGTTTACACTCTGCATGCATACATGTTACATAACGACATGAGATTGGAATGAAAAACAAGTCATGGTGCATTTTAACTACTGTGTTGAAATACGAACAAAGAAAACAAATATGTGCGAACGAGTAACAGAATATCGTTCAGATTGAAAAGCCAAAACAAAAAAAGCCAGACTGGTGCTCAAATTACAAAGAAAATGCACAATACAACAGAGCTGATTGCAGACTCTGGTGAAAATAAGAATGTCACTGAGTGTTAGTGAGTGCATGTGTGTGTGTTTCCATTCTGCATTTCCCACAAAAAGAGCAAAATAGCGGCTCTACCTGGCAGCCCAGTGTCCTGATGTCACTGTGGGCAGAGAACGGTATGCTGTCTCCTCTCTGCCAGAGCTAATCACCAAACCACAGCCACCACTCAGCCAGCAAAACCAGTCAATAACACCAGTATGACGATATGGAAGGTGCCGGCTTTTGGTACTCCCAGTGAGCTTTAGGTCTCAACCTCAAGTGAAAACCGATGTTTGACTTGGCTGAGTTTTTGGCGTTCGCTGGCCACAGTTGGGCCTCCCTGCTGTTACACAAGCCAACTGTGGAGTGACTCATGAATGGAGGTGAGGTAGGACAAATGGCCACGGCTGCAGGAGAGCTCCTGGATCACCTTTTAATTTCTAACGTGCAGATACACTCTCCTGTGTACGGCATGAGGTGATGTTTAAGCAGCGGTGGTGAAGTGCCACTTGGCTGGTGAGCATCTCTCAAGTTGCATAACTAAAGCTGATGAAAAGCATGGAAATTAAAGTGATATAAAACCTGTGCTTGACTGAAATTAAGCAAAAGGTCTAATCCAAGTGAACTGGTGTTATATAAACATTCGAGGAATCTTTATGTAAGGATGTTAATTCAATTCATTTATAACATTCATGAAGCTGAAAGGTCATCTTCTAAAAAAAATAAAAAAAGATTCACTGTGAAATCTCACAGCTGACAGAGATGCAGCGTTCTCTTTAGGTTCCATTAGACTAAGTCAATCAAAGCCTTTCTTGATTATTTAAATCATTTTTTTTCCAGTGAGATCCATGTGCAGCTGCCTGTCAGTCTTTATTGTTACTGCCTGAATATACCTTCTTCTTCTTCTTACCTTGCAGAATTCAAAGTACACACAAACCCAAAGAGTGGCTTTAAAAATGTGCATTGGGGCCTGGAATTCATCTTTTACAAGTTTTAAAAAATGCTGCAGACATGGAAGGTGAAAAATGAGTTTGGTTTTCTCACATTACATCATATTTCTGTAAGTGCACAGGTGTTTAAGATCATTTTGATTGTAAAGAACATTGAACATTTCGCATTCATGAATGTTCAATATGGAATCACTGAGGAGGACAAAAACACAGAAACACCCTGTTGTGTGTTTTTGTTAGCTTATGGATTGCAGAGCGCTAACGCTAACTAACTCATGCAAAGGTTCGACTTGTGTTTTTGGCATTTACCAAACAGCTTCAGACGCATCACCACTGCTTTATGGATTTGAGGAAGGCCAATCCTGACTTGAAAAACAATCACAGATTGGAGTCAGATCCAAAGATCTGAGTGTCACACAGTACTTCAAAGAAAATTTGGTGTAAATGCTTTTGCCTGCATAACATAATATGAACTGTTCTCTGTTTGTGAATTCACAACTAGCTCTGCTCACCCAGGGCGGCTGGGATAAGAAATCACTTTCATTACATCATGAATCTGACACAGTACCAGACAGTGTCACCTCGGCCGGCCGGTGGTCCTCCAGGGATCGACCCTGCTGACTCAGGGAGGAGAAAACAAAACCAGACATGTGACAACAGCCTCCTAAGGCCACGCTCCTCCACCAACTTTAATTAAAGCCGTCAGAGGAGATAAAACTGCTGTTACACAACTGTTACATAAGGTGCAGTTTATAGGCAACAAGGAGCCGCAGGGAGCATGTAGCTTTTACATTAAAACACAACTCTCATTGGAACAGTTAAAAACATGTCTGCATTAGCTCCTCTGTTATAGTGCACTATAATATGAAAGGTCTGCATGGACTGGTTGCACAGACAGGAATGCAGCGGTTCATGCCCAGGGTTAAGTTGTGCTTCATATATTTCATCCCTCTTTATGTTGAGCTTGGCTCATCACGTTCTGACTGCAACGCCACGTTTAATGTGCAGGCATGAGACTGTTTCATCAAAAGAGATAAAACCTTGAACTATGCCGTTAATTGTGCAAAAACTTCCGACAGGAAGGTTGACCAGGGTGAATACAAAATCCAAACATTTCAAACTTTCCTCCTCGACTTAACCTCACTTGAACGCACACTTCTTCCCTCCTGGCTAACAGAGCTGTGCGAGGGCCACTTCTCCGATTTCAGCAGTGAACTTCACTGGGGGTCGATGAGGCGACCTCGTCTCAGGGGTAAAATAATACCCCAGCTCCTTGATCCTACAGGCCAGTCAGACAGGAAGAGCTTTAATCAAGGCTTCCTGGACTGCCTTGTTTTGTCTGAGGGAGAAGAAGGAAAGAGTGAAGAGTAATGCATCTAGCAGCTGCTGTAGGAGGGTCCTCTGTGGCTGAGCAACAGAGACTCAGAAGCTGGAGCATAAAATGAAAAGGAACTTTTCTTTTTTTTTGTGATTGTCAAAATTTGTCCAACACAGAGAAACCTTGTCAACACTGAACCTTATTTAGATGTGTCTCATAAAATGTGTTGTCAGAAACCAAAGGGTTTAACTAAAGCCTCTCTCGCAACCAGACGCACAACTTTTGGGATCGTATGTCCTCTGTGGATTTTGGGTGCTGTGGAGGCCATAGAGGTATAGGAAAGGTTGCAAGGGCTCCGTCAGAAAGGTGCAAGTCTGCCTTGCAAGTCGCAGGGGTGAACGTGTCTTTTATACTCGTGGCGTGGGGTGACGCATGTGTTTGATTTTGTTTGTGAGTTGTGAGTGTGTACGCCATGCTTAAAACACAAGGGGCACTTGCTCCCTCACTGTGTGTGACGTGAGTCTTAGACCACAGAATTTCTTCCCACAGTGTCTTAAAAATTTCACGTCTCACTGGCAGACTCCTTGTGGAGGGAGCAAGTTACACTTGCCGCGTCGCTGTTTGCAGAGAATTTGTAGAATTTTTTTGACGTGTCAAAAATCCTCTGTACAAGCTTACGGGCTGTCTAAGACCTTGAACTTGTGTGCCATTCTGCACGTAATTTAGACGCAGTCAGGCCGTAGTAGCCTGTATGGCCGGTTGGGACCGAGGCTTAAAGTAGAACATCTTGCTGTTTCATTTTACCCAGCACACTACAAAGTGAAAGAGCAAAATTAGTTTTCATCCTAAAAGAGCAACTGCTGGAATCTGAATGCCATAGAGGCATTCAGAGGGGCTAATAGGTGCCCCAAAAGGGACGTGAAGCTCCGGATCCAGAGACGTCAGCAGAGAGAACAAGCCCAGGACCTCAGAGGAAACACAGAGTTAGTGACATGTGATGGTGGTTATAACTGTATGGAAGGAAGAGAGAGGAGAGGAGCTCAGTACATCATAAGAATCCCCCGGCAGTCTAAAGCTATAGCAGCATAACTAAGGGACAGTTCAGGTGATCCTGAGCAGCTCTAACTATCAGCCTCATCAAAGAGGAATATTTTAATCCTAACCTTAAAAGTAGTGAGGGTGTCCACCTCCAGAACCCAAACTGGGAGCTGATTCCATAAGACAGGAGCTGATAACTGAAGGCTCTGCCTCCCATTCTGCTTCTAGAAACTCTGGAACCACCAGTAGACCTGCAGTCTGAGAGCGAAGGGCTCTGTTAGGATGATACGGTACCATAAGGTCTTTAAGGTAAGATGGGGCTGGTCATTGAGAGTTTTATATGTTATAAGCAAGATTTTAAATTCTATCCTGGACTTTACAGGGAGCCAATGAAGAGTCAATACAGGAGAAATATGATCTCTGTTACTGGTTCCTGTTAGAACCCTGACGGCAGCATTTTGGATCAGCTGGAGGTTTTTAAGAGAGTTAAAGGACATCCTGATAATAAGGAATTACAATAGTCCTGTCTAGAAGTTATAAATACATGGACTAATTTCTCAGCATCACTCTGAGACAGGATGCTCCTGATTTTTACAATATTACGTAAATGAAAGAAGGCCGTCCTACAGACTAGTTTTATATGGCTATTGAACGACATGTCCTGGTCAAAAATAACTCCAAGGTTCTTTACAGTAAAACAGGAGGCCAAGGCAATGCCATCTACACTAACTATCTGGTCAGATAGTGAGTTGCTGAGGTGTTTTGGGCCAAATACAATAACCTCAGTTTTGTCTGAATTTAAATGAAGGAAGTTACAGGTCATCCAGACCTTTATGTCCTTCACACATGCCTGGAGTCTGTCCAACTGATTGGTTTCATTTGGCTTCATAGATAAATATAGCTGGGTGTCGTCTGCATAACAGTGGAAATCTATACAGTGCTTCCTAATAATATTGCCTAAAGGGAGCATGTACAAGGTAAATGATATTGGTCTTAACACAGAACCCTGTGGAACTCCACAACTAACTCTACTGTAGGTGGAAGAATCATCATTAACATGAACAAACTGGAATCTGTCTGATAAATATGATTTAAACCAATTTAGTGCAGTTCCTTTAAGTCCAGTTAAACATTCCAGTCTCTGTAATAAGATGCTGTGATCCACTGGATCAGATGCAGCACTGAGATCCAGCAGAACCAGTATAGAAACTAGTCCACTGTCTGAGGCTATAAGAAGATCATTAGTGACCTTTACCAGTTCTGTCTCTGTAGTATGATGGATTCTAAATCCTGACTGAAACTCTTCAGACAAACCAT
Source organism: Stegastes partitus (assembly GCF_000690725.1). NCBI lineage: Eukaryota > Metazoa > Chordata > Actinopteri > Pomacentridae > Stegastes > Stegastes partitus. The sequence goes on from NW_007578375.1 coordinate 122,684, forward strand.
TTCTATGCAGATAATCACATAATTGGCTGCAACAACTTTTTCAAGAATTTTAGAAATAAAAGGGAGGTTGGATATGGGCCTATAGTTAACTAAAACGCCAGGATCTAGAGTGGGCTTTTAGAGTAGTAGTTTTATTATAGCTACTTTAAAAGCCTGCGGTACGTAGCCTGTTCATATGGAGAAGCTGATGATATTTAATACTGCAGTATTTATTAGAGGAAAGATTTCCTTGAACAGTCTAGTTGGGATTGGGTCTAACAGACATGTCGCTGGTTTAGAAGAATTTACTATCGACGTGAGCTCTGAGAGATTTACAGCAGAGAAGCAGTCTAAGCATAAATCTGGACCAATGGATGCATCCAGAGCTGCTGCACCTACAGACATGTTAATAATATTTTGTCTTATATTCAAAACTTTATCAGTGAAGAAGGTCATAAAGTCTTCACTGCTGAGAGCTAAAGGAAACAAGGCTCTGCAGAGCTCTGACTCTTTGTCAGCCTGGCTACAGTGCTGAAAGGAAACCTGGGGTTGTTCTTGTTTTCCTCAATTAGGGATGAATAATAAGCAGTTCTCATCTTGTGGATCGCTTTTTTATAGGCGAGGAAGCTATCTTTCCAGGTTAACTAAGATTCTTCTGAATTTGTCACGCGCCACTGTCTTTCTAACCTTCTTAATTTCTGTTTTAAGATGCGCAGCTGTTGACTACACCACAGAACTATTTTATCATAATTTATAGACTTCTTTTTAAAAGGGCATCAGCATCGATAGATGAACGCAGTAAAGCTGCAGTTCTACCAACCAGATGATCCACCTGTGTGGGTCTAAGATTAAAGGAGCTGCTCTCTGTCGTGTTGGCATTGAAGTGAATAATAATGGAACCATTCCCTTAACTTTAGTTACTGCGCTATCAGATAGACATCTGCTGTAATGAAACTCTTTGGTAGGTGTTCCATAGTCCATTATTGTAACTTCAAATGTTATTAAGAATGATCAGAGAGGATAGAGTTTTGTTTAAAGACAGTAAGATGTTCAATTTCTATGCCATACGTCAAAACAAGATCAAGGGTTAAAACTATGAGTTGGTTTATTTACATGTTGAGAGAAGCCAACTGAGTCTACCAATGAACTAAATGCAGAGCTGAGGCTGTCATTCTCATGATCTACGTGGATGTTAAAGTCACCCGCTATAGTGACTTTATCTGTACTGAGCGCTAAATGATGATATAATTTTTTAAGGGAAAACAGCTATCCAAACCTACCTGGCCCTGTGTGAAAAAGTAATTGCCAACCTTGTTAAATCATGAATTAACTGTGGCTGATCACATTTTTTTTTTTGGAAAGCTGAGTTCAATTTCACTGACCACACCCAAACCTGATTACCTCCAGACCTGTTCAATCAAGAAATCATTTAAAAAGAACCTGTCTGAGCGCCGCTGTAGCTCACCTGGTTGAGCTGGTGTCCCATGTGCAGGGCTACAGTCCCAATGTGGAGGTCATGAGTTCGAATTCCGCTCATGACCCTTTCCCACATGTCTTCTCCCCTACTTTCCTGTCTTTCTCTGACTACACTATCCAACAAAGGCCAAAAAAATGACTTTAGAAAAAAAAAAAAGAACCTGTCTGACAAAATGAATTTGGCCAAAATATCTCAAAAAGCTGCAACAAAATGCAGCGATCCAAAGAAGTTCAAGAACAGATGAGAAATAAAGTCTGGAAAGGGTTACAAAGCCATTTGTAAAGTTTTAGGACTCCAGTGCACCACAGTGAGAGCCGTCATCCACAAATGGAGAAAACATGGAACAGTGGTAAACCTTCCTGACCCCAACAGCACACCAAGGACTCATCCAGGAGGTCACAAAGGAACCAGGACAACATCTAAAGAACTGCAGGCCTGCCTGGCCTCAGTTAAGGTCAGTGTTCATGACTCAGCAATAAGGAAGAGACTGCAGGGCAGAAATGGCATCCATGGCAGAGTTCCAAGGCCAAAACCACTGCTGAGCAAAATGAACATAAAGGTTCATCTTACTTTTGCAAACGATCCTCAAGACCTCTGGGAGAATATTCTATGGACCGACAAGACTAAAGTTGAACTTTTTGGAAGGTATGTGTCGTAAAAGTAACACAGCATTTCAGAAAAAGATCATCATAGCAACAGTCAGACATGGTGGTGGTGGTAGTGTGATGGTCTGGAGCTGCTCTGCTGCTTCAGGACCTGGACGACTTGCTGTGATTGATGGAACCATGAATTCTGGTCTCTACCCAAAAATCCTGAAGGAGAACGTTTGGCCATCAGTTTGTGACCTCAAGCTGAAGTGCACTTGGGTTCTGCAGCAGGACAACGATCCAAAGCACACCAGCAAGTTGTCTTCTAAAAACTAAATGAAGGTTTTGGAGTGGCCCAGTCAAAGTCTGGACTTGAACTCAATTGAAACGCTGTGGCATGACCTGAAAAAGCCCATTCATGCTGGAAAACCCTCTGGTGTTGCTGAATTAAAACAATTCTACAAAGAAGAGTGGTCCAAAATATCTCCACAGAGGTGTGAAAAACTCATTGCCAGTTATAGAAAATGCTTGATTTCAGTTGTTGCTGCTGCGGGTGGCCCAACCAGTTATTAGGTTTAGGGGGGCAATTACTTTTTCACACAGGGCAGGTACCTTTGAATTGTTTTTTTTCCCCCTTATTAAATAAAACCATCATTTAAAAACTGCATTTTGTGTTTACTTGGGTCATCTTTGTCTGATATTTGTATTTGTTTGATGATCTTAAACATTAAAGTGGGGAAAATATGCAAAAATAAGAATTTGAGAAAGTGGTAAATACTTTTTCACTGCACTGTATTAAAGGAAAAATCAGCATCGTGTGTCTTAGCGAGGTGTTGGAGCACCACGGGCAGCCAGAACAGCTTTAGTGGAGGGATGACCACCATTCTTTGAAAAGGTATTTTCTCATTTGGTGTTTTATTGATAGTGGTATAGATACAGTCTGACATGTCAGTCCAAAATCCCTCATAAGAGTTCAGTTGTGTTAATATCTGGTGGCTGTAAAGGCCATAGCCTATGACTCTGTTCATCACCCTCACTGTACCATTCGGTGACCCCTTGGCCCTATACGATAAAGACGTGACTGTCTTTATCTTATGAAGAAAACAACTTTGTACTGATCCAAACCAGCAAAATGCCGCCCAAAGCATAACAGAGCCTCTCACTGTAGGGCTCAGATTTTTCCTTTAGTTTGTAACCAATCTGTAGCACATCCACTAACCAAATGCTAGATTAAGTAAAGGCTTCAACTGGCTTCACACCATATTGTTGGATAAGAGTGTCTGAAATCTTCTGCTCCACCCCCATCATTATGTCAGAAGTAGAGCAAGCTGACTCTATGGGGGACCGTGGTGCTAACTCTGGGACTGACTGACATGACACATGGGTTTCAGATGATAAATCAAACCAGCTTTGGTGATAACGTGACTTCTTCAAGCACCGTGATGAGGTTGGTTTTTAGTGAAATGTCTCAACAACTATTGGATGGATTGCCATTACAGTTTGTAAAACATTATCATGGTGTCCAAATAGCTGCAGTTTTTCAAGCTACTTTGGCAGGTTGGTTGGTTGGTCAGCATCGTGGATCGCTTACTCGAATCATTGTGTGGATTTATAATGTCTCAGTGCTTTATGTCTCTTCATGCAACCCAGACTGACTCCATGATGTTCCTCTATTGCACAACTTCTTTTCACTGGATTGTCTCCAAACCCTCCCTACCTCATGACCCTCAGAGAACAAGCAGGTAAACCTAACAGATGAATGGAGGTTCTTCTTGTCACTGTCATTCTTTATGACTCTGGTTTTATGTTTGGACTTATTTTCCTACTGCAGAATCCATCAGACGACTCCCTGATGGGATTGTGAAATGTATAAGAATCTAAGCACTGAGAATGCCTAAATCTTTTGCACAGTAATGTACTTTCATTTTACATTTCATGTGCATGATACCCTGTGAATGCCTTTGATGAGACACTATCCAAATGTTACCCCTGTTGAATAATTGTATGGAGACTACAAAGGTCTGCAAAAACTCAGAGTTCTTGAAGAGCCACTCGGGAAACACTGGGATGGAGCCATGAGGACATTATGACGGCAGACGTTTTACTTTGCCTTCCAGTCTGCACATTCAGAGCAGGTTGAAACACTTCTGACTATGGAGCTGCTTTATGAAACTTGAATGTGTGATCGACTCTTTTCTCATGACTTCTGCAAAACATATTGTAAAACCGGAAGATGTTTTCTTGCTGCAAGATGCTGCATGACTACAAAAGCCCTGACATTGATTCCCTTCAATTGTTTACAGTCTTTCTTGCAAACTGGTGGACATATGTGATGACACATGAGCAAGATGTGGTGACAAAGACCCCTCATGACTTCACATGTAAGTTTGGGCTTCATTGTTTTGACTACTGTGTCTTCCCACTGGCTGCCATTGTTTTCATTTCATTTGTGTTGCTTTCTTTTTGGCAGTTAACTGACTTCCCAGAACCTTAAATGAGAAAAGTACTCAGAAATCCTGTAATGAAAAGTACTCAGTGTCATAACTAAGTTAAAATAAGTTGAATCATTTGAATGAGAGACTGAACTTGTGGAGGCTCACGAAGGAACTAAACAACTGATGACTTTCTTCCAAAAAGAAGCAAAACAGATGCCGTTTGCGAATGTTTTATAGCAATGTCAGCACCGGTTAGATTTGAAGCCTGTCAGTAGAGAATCTCGTGTAGAGCGTATTTGCATTGTGAAACATAAATAAAACAGCATCACAGCTATGTCCAGTGATATTACATTTACCAACACCATCAAGACAAGTTTAACATCATAAAACACAGCAGCATCCTCATCTCTGAGAACACGACATCGGGTGAGCTCATAAAGCTACTGGACGTTATTACGAGAACTCATTTGACTCTGAGGTGTTGCAGAGCTTGCAGTAGAGACAGTTCAGCTTTGGAGCCATCGTGTCTCTTTTCTAATAACAAAGCATGACGTGTTTTTATATCAATCAACACCACACGGGCTACACCAGTTTAAAAACTGAGTCTAAAAACAGCCTTCAAAAGACAATATTGTTAATTCCAGATGATCCACCATCGTTTTCAGAGCGTTGAAAGTAGGACAAGTAAACCAAGAGCTGAGAATGAGATTAATTCTAGTTTTAAGTTCACGATGATGAATGACGTGGATTCCATTTAAAGCAGAACCTGTGGCTTTATTTTTCTGTTTGATCCTGTTAGAAGCAGACCTACCAGGAGGCTGCAGTTTAAACTTTATTCAAACAAGACAATTTCCTTAAAGAGATATCCAATTACCCTTTTTTGTGTACAGTTGGGTTTTATTATAGAGTAATGAGATTTTTTTAAAGTAGAAAAACCAAGATTGTACTTTTCACCTTTGGCCTGGACTTTGGGAAGGATACATAAATAACTTAAACAATGTTCTCTTAAGCAAACCTCATTTAAAGTTTTTATTTTTTTTGGCCTTAGTGCCTTTATTTGATAGTGTTAGTGAGAGAGAGACAGGAAAGTAGGGGGAGAAGATATGTGGGAAAGGGTCATGAGTGGGATTCGAACTCATGACCTCCACATCGGGACTGCAGCCCTGCACATGGGACGCCAGCTCAACCAGGTGAGCTGTAGCGGCGCCCCAAGCAAACATCATTTAACTAGAGTGCAACTACCACACAGTCATTGTACTGTTGAGAAAAGAGATAGAGGACTGTGTGTGATTGGGATACTGGGGGTCCTGCAGAATCCAAAACAAATCTCATCTCAATGAGCTTGGCGGCCCAAAAAAAGCCCAAAAAATTACCACAACTAGAAGTATAGAGTCAACGAATGGAATTGAAAAGAAGAACACAGCTGGCATTTGGATAAATTTCCCAGTTTTAATAGACAAAGATGTTAAAAAATGCTCTGTTTAGCCAATTCAAACCCATGACACTGGTTTAGAACCTAATGGAAGGAGCCTACATACAATAGGCTCATATCTGCCTCAGAACGGAGGTGATTGTTGCTCCATTCTCTAAAAATAGATTTCTCTTTTTGAAGATGAAGTTCTTCTTCCTACACATATTAAACACTATTGAGAAATGTGTAAAGTGTGTGCTTACCACCCTAGAATAACACATTCTTCTGAAAGTAATTGTACTTTTGTCACAGTGAGGTATGCATCTCTTTATCAACACTACACAGCAAAACCACATGTTACCCTGCAGGCCGGACATTGTGGAATCAGGCACTACCATAATACAGATTTAAGTGTTCAGTGGTTGGCTCAGTTAATTGTACAAAATGAAGAAGGTGAAAGCATGAGAGAAATGGCTCGAGACAAGAGGAGTGCCTGTAGAGATTGTTCATGTGCAGGGCTCAGGAGTTCTGGCTACATCCCCGGGCTTTCTGTCTTTCACCCGTCAACCCCGTTCAGCAATAATCACATTATCAGTAATAAACATCAAGCTATGTAGCAAGACCAACAATAGACAACTATCTGACTGAGACATGAGCTCACCAGCAGAGACTAGAACCGGTTTCATGACATACGACACCCTGACTGCTTCCTCAGAACATCACAGAGACGGTTAAGGTGTGAAACGTACGACGGCTTTTTATAGCTTTCATAGTTTCCTGATAGATGACGATCTGGACGGTTGTCAAACAGCCTAAATCTGTGGAGCGCTGCAGAGCCCAGTTCTAGACAAACACTTCATGAGTGGTTACATATTCAAACAGAAAAGAATCGCCCAATGCTTTAACTATTCACTCTGATGAACCGGGTGATTCTTTATATCTGCTACAGACTCGCAGACATCTACTCAGCTTTTACTTTTAAACCCTAAGCATCCAGATCTTATCCTTGACCAGAGACATCTGTATCCATTGAAAGTCCAATCAACATAAAATTACTCAAACAGCAGTTACTGTCACTGGATAATCCCCGTCTCCTGCACTAGCCAGACAGCTGTGGTTGCGCTGTGGACTCAGGCTTGCAAATATGACGCACGCAAAATTAGAACCTATGAAAACTTCTCGTACATGTAGGATTTTGTGGTGTGGCTCAGCATTTTCAGCTAATGGCTTCGTACGTGCTCATTCCGGGTGGAGATGTCTATACATTTTTAACCCCGGTAAGAAGACACTGAGGTTTCAGAAAGCTGTTGGGATGAGTGGGGGTGTAGTGTAACTTGATTGACAGCTCAAGCTATGACGCACGCTTGTTGTTGGTAACCTGTCAGCTCCACCCAGTCACTGGGAACATTATTTATGAGAACAGTTTGATTTAAATGTGACGTTCAAAGGTTTGCCAATCCGGTCTATCAGCTGGAAACTAATGACTGTGGGCTAATACAGCCTCATAGATCTGTTAATGTTGCCGCAGACACAACTTAACGATTTGTCTCCTTCCTGAAACACAGTTCATTAAGTATGGAAGACCTAATCTTAGCGAACACTCATCAGAGCACAACTGTTCTCTTCTCTGTGTGCAAAGACAATGAGACTCTCTGAGAAGTGTTTATCCCTCAGTCTGTGGTGATATGGATGTCATAGCCTCACTACTTCGCCCTCTCTCGGCCTCTCTGTCTTGTTTTGTCTTCATCGCTTTCACACCGATGTGAGTGGAACCACAACTTGTCCTGGAAAACTTTACCTCATGCACATTTAAATGGTTCAAGTCACAGCACAGGAGTATAAATGATCTTAGGTAGGATCTGGAATAATGAGGAATGAGTTGCTCTTTAGAAGTATTTATTTATTGGGTGTTCTCTCTTAAGGCTTATTTTGTCTTTGTACTTACATTAAGAGTGTTGGAGCTCCGGCTTGAGTGGATGATACTAGTTGTGTTTTCCAAACAAAGGGAAATGACATGTTATGTGCTTATTCAGCTCCTTGTTGAATGTCCACTCAGAGTTTAACTCAAGATTTGATGAAATGCCTTAATTAAGTACATCAAAGAGGGACTTGTTTTTGTGTATCACCGTGTGTCTCATGTGTCTACAGCTACTAGAAGAATATTTTTCAGTTAGACAATGCAAAACATGATTGCGAAGGTAAAGGGCTGACTTTCTGCTTTCAATTCAGGCTTCCACATGAGATAGAATTGTTACTTTTTCCACAAATTTTGAGCATCAAAAGTCAAATT
>NW_007578375.1:132575-136443 GCF_000690725.1 Stegastes partitus
ACTCACCACATGGAGGAGTCTTTGAGGATTCCAAATAAAACGCTTGAATAACTGTTCAGAGTCAATCACAACATCTGCGTTTCCTACAGGTTTCCAGTCATTTATTATTCTATGAAATATGTGCTGAGTTCTGTGACGCAGGTCTAAGATAATACAATAATCCAATCTGTATGCTTTATGCTTAATGCCAGTCCGTTAATTTCTATGGATCAGTACTTTTCCAAGCAGACATCTATCTGACTGACTGCCACTGGAACTGTTTACCTGTAAACAGTGGTCGGTGCTTCCTCAGACGCAGACCTCTGAAGTGTTTCTGCATGATCAGATTCCAGAAATCACCTCAGCTGGCTAAACAGTACCACGTGCAAATCCATCCATTTAGGACAAAGCCACACATGACCGAGGAAAGACACACCAAAACAGTGACGGAGACACCGATCGGTGGGTCTGACCAGTTCACATATAGTATTATTTCAGTTGTTTGTGCAGTCAGCTGATCTGTGTGGATATCAGTGTAGCTCAGTGAAGCTCTGTCTCTGGTTGCACAACTGATTAAAGTTTCAGTCTCTTGTGTTGACCTGATTCTCTCCCGTCCCAACCCAAGCTGTTATGTGAGCTTGGGAGCCGGAGCAACCTGAGTACAGGAAGTAACTGATGCTCCTGAAATAGTGGCTGCATTTGTCACCAGGCTCGGTTAAGAGGTGTGAATTAGTTGGCAAGAACAGATGTAAAAGGTTTACAAAGGAAAAAGGAAGCACTGCATGACTCTGGTGGCTCATCCGACAGGTGCTTGTGGGTGAGGCAGGTAGAAGAAAAAAACACGATCCAGGAAGTCTTGGTTAACATTATGCAGAGCAGACAGCTGTGGGAATATAACTCACACTGATGATGTGTTTGTCAGACACTGATGAAGACCAAGAGCTGATGCTGTTTCTTTTGTCTTTTGTTTGCCTCTGCTCCAAGAATGAGTGATATTATTTCACCTAAGGACAGAATAACTTGGTTTTCCTTCGACTTCTTTGCACTCTGTAATATTAGACAATACTTTGTGGATCTTGTTTTTGCAAGAACTTTCCATTAAGTGGACACAGTGTTGGTTTTGGTATCTGATTCTGTTTACTTTGTTTTTTTCGTCCACTTTATGAATTTTTATAGTTTTAGCCTGCTTAATATTTACAGATACAGTCTAACAGTCTAAGGTAATTCCTAATAGAAATGTCTCCGTCCCCTTTTGTTCAGATGGGAGCTTGGCCTTGTTAGTCATTGCTAAGATGCTCAGTGGTAAGACTTGCCACTGAGCCTAACTTGGCTAACACGATGTTTTAACATGTTTTTTAAGCGATAGATTGATTCTTTGATATTAAAATATACTGTCAAACAGGGGCAGATCTACTGGGGTGGCATAGGGTGGCATCTGCCACCCCTAGAAGATGCCTTGCCACCCCGGCTGGCAAACAGAAAGAGTGAATAACGAGCAAAAACTCTGATGTCCGAGTTCTTGTGAATGCACCATAAGGACGTAACGGTTCTACTGCAGATACGTACGAGGCGACACGAGCCCTGAAGAGGCTGCTCGTAGTCGACCTCGCTCATGTGGACGACAGTCAGACTTCGGCCAGCACAACATGAAAATAAGACAGTAGTTAGACCGGGTTAGACCACACGGTAACATACCTGTAAACTATGTAGTAGACGCTAAGAGTGTCTAAGTTCACATAAAGTGTTTTCTTGCCAGACGAGTCACGGTGTCCAGTGATAAATAAAAGAAATCACACATTCACTCAGACTTTACATGACATTAAACGGTAACTAAACCTCCAGTCACACTGGGACCGTTTGAAAACTACTTGTGTTTGATTTAATGCTGGCTTTTATAAATTTAGTGTCAATGTCATAATAACACCAGAATTGATGTGTTTCATCATAGCACAGTCATATAATTTAGTTTACGGCTCAAACAACATATTTAAGTGTTAAGCACCTCTTTAAATTGTTACATTGTAAGATTGTATCATAGTTAATAATGACGACTGTCAAAGGAAAAACAGAGATAGGTCAGCGTGAATCTTGTAGATGGCAATAAAGAATGAAGAGGAACCAGATTTTTCCAACCTAAAAAAGGAGAGCAGGGCGAGCATCACAGAGAGGAGATGGAGGAGGAAGAGCAGGAAAAACATCACAGTGAAGAGATGGAGGAGGAAGGAGAAAGAAATGAAAGCATGCAGAGCTCGGATGGTGAAAGGGAAATGAGAGGCTCCATGTCTCTGATCCAGCTGGTCCACATGGTGCGAATATTGCTTTAGTATTATACGTCTGAGAAAGAAGTCACAATAATTACCTTCTTGGACAAAATATTATCTGATGTAGTTCATCTTTTAATTTTAAGATCATAAGTAGGCCCTGAATTCTTAAGAACACCCAGATGTTGAAATCATAGTGTGAAAAAAAATGTAAGAATGTCCCAATTAAAGATCATCAAACCACAAATCTAAAACAATAAATAAAATGGACTGTTATCTTGACTCTGTTCAAGCTGCATTAATAATGTTCTTATTGTGACAGGTCTGACAGAAGCATAGATCACACAAAAGCATATTTCCCAAAACAGTGCATGAAAGAGACACGTCTGGTCTCAATCTGATTTGTTGCTAAATTTAAGAAACATTTTCAGCATATCTAGCATTGTGTCCCCTGCTTTCATCCACCCCCATGTCGCAACCCTAATGAGGATGAAGTTAAATACAGTATATGCAATATACACACACATATCCAGGTATGCCACCCCGTTGCCACCCCGTTAATATTTCTCTAGCTCCGCCCCTGCTATGAAATATGATGCTTCAGCCTGCAGGTGTTTTGATTTCTACAGTTTAGCATTGATCCTGTCATGCGTAAAGTTAGCAGAACAGGTACTGTAACCTGTTTACAAGCTTTACAATCCCAACAAAAGCCGATGAACACAAAGGACTAAAAGTACATTATTGTGATGTCAGCACAATTTATCGCCCTTTATCGCCTTGTGTGAAGTTAGCTGAAAGGCTAACCAGACCAGGCTAACGAGTTCTGCTCACCTTATAGCTACTAAAATGTGACATAGCATGACTAGCTTCATTGCACGCAGTCACACCAAAAGACTACAAATATTTGAAAGTACATTCACGGACATGGACACATGACTTCTCGTGCTCTCCAGTGCTCAGCATATTATAGTTTAAAGCTAAAATGTCAGATTCTGGACCCTGTTAATGACACATCCATACACAGCTCTTGATAATGTTACGTTAGCTTACCATTTTGTTAATGTTGACATTCCAGGATACAGTTTTGGTTTTGTTTTGTTTTCCGTGATTTTTGCTGATATTGAAGCAGATATTTAATTATTAAAGATTCCACTTTTTTTTTTAATGTATTTATTTATACAGCGCCAATATTTTCCTTTAAGAAAGCAGGGACATTAGCTAGGAAGCTGCTAATAGGTCCAATGAGTCCAACAGTTACATTTAATCACAAAGAACAGAATTTTAAAAGTACAGGATAGAGGTTACAACGCAAGATACTTTCATCACCAGATAATATGGAGTAATTGGGCTGAATGTGTGCTGTTTAATAAACTGTTTCTTTTTGTTGAAAAAAAAACTGTTTCAGTTGTTAGTTTGGCTCTATTTGAAGATACAATAGTAACATCTCAAGCATTATGTCTTTATTGCAAAAATTGCAAATATTTTAATGATATTAACTTAGGGGCTGCTTGGTGGCTCAGTGGTTAGCACCGTTGCCTTGCAGCTAGAAGGTCGCCGGTCTTTCTGCGTGGAGTCTCCATGTTCTCCGGGTTCTCCGGCTTCCTCCCACAGTCCAAAAACATGCTGAG
>NW_007578375.1:136717-138158 GCF_000690725.1 Stegastes partitus
GAAGTTTATTATGTGCACTCTGTAGTTGGACCTTGAGAAAAGTCTTACTGCAGCGTTCTGAACCAGCTGGACAGTAATATAGTGCAAATATGTCGGGTAATGTGCCAGACAGTTCATAACCAGCAGCAACATTTACCACAGAGTATCAGTTAGCAATGTAGACTTACAGAAGAGACATTTAGTTGTATGAAATGATGTGGATTGTGTGTTTTTAAAGATTCCTTCTGCAGCATCTACATCACTTTCACAATAAAAACCAGAGTCTGAGGACACTCAGCTTCCATTCACATGTTGAACCTGCATGCAAACTGAGCAGCAGTGGATTAGTTTACCAACCATTCACCTTTAGAAATAACGAGCATCCGCTTTATGAATGCAGAATGTCATAACAGCAGAACAATTGGTGAAACCTGTTCCACACTAACTAGAAATTGGGGTCATTGTTTGTCAAACAGGATGCCAAGTAGGACTTGCACAACAAGGAGAGCTGACAGAGTTGAGCAGTCGACACCATTTCTCTGTTTGATTGGTTGAAGCAGTGCCACAGCCGAATCAAACACCGACACAACTTGTCTGGGATTGACACAATATCCAGCTCCACCTTACCACCGACATATCAGCAACCAGTCCTTATCAGCTCAACAATAGGGCTACGTTCCCTCTCCTTACTCTGACAGGTACGTCTGCTAGCGCTGCAGGGCTGAACCAACCCGCTCCCACTGTGGTTCCCATCGCCCAGGATAAAGCACAGAGGGAGAAGGGAGTTTTCCCATTGCTTTTCTCACGGCGGTCACATCTACAGCGCTGAGGATTAGCTTACAGAGACCTACCGCTGCAGCGTCTTACACATCAGCTGTACAGATCAATCACTGCTCGATTGCTGGCAGTTAATTCAGGACAAAGGAGAGCAGAGACACTTTGTGAATGGAGGTCACAGAAAGAAAAAAAAAAACAGAGCAGCAGCTACACTTGAGGGAAAGAACGTCGAAGACAATACAACAACCCTTAAGTAATACCTTAGATAGTTCATCTTGACTAAGGAAAAACAGACTCTAACACTACTGTTAGGTCAGTGTGTGGCAGTTTAAGCAACATTTCTTAGAGATCTATTATTAAAATTTTCAAAATTAACAGTAATGTCCCAAAATGCAATGCAGCCACATGCCATGAGATTTGTAAGATAACACATCAGAGTCCCTTCAGCTGCGTTAACTTTCTTGCGCGTTCTCAAAGAGTTTCAACGCATTCTGGGAAATACATGAACAAGCTGATGTAGAATGAGCAGAGCATACTGTTGTAATGTAGGCACCTTAAAAGTCACCAAAATAGTTTGAATAAAGGAAGTGATCCCATCAAATGGAGCTGCTTCGTTCATCAGCTCATCCATGACTGGTAACATCCAACGGCCTTCACACAGGAGCTCAGAGTAGCCATTACTGTA
>NW_007578375.1:140212-142663 GCF_000690725.1 Stegastes partitus
TGATTTATTTAAAAAACTTGGCAGGAAAATGTGCACAACGGTACATCACATTTGATCCATGGGCACGAATATTTTGGAGAAGCTGACTAAATCACACTCTCATGATGTAAACTTTGTGAGTCTCCAGAGTGGGTTTGTCCTTTCTGAAACAGCCCATTTCCCCCCCGCCCCACCATTCTCCGCCCAAAACCAAATCAGAGCTGCCAATTTTCTTCCCGTGCTGCTTGAAACTGGGAGGAACTGAACAATGACTACCTTTTAAAAATTAAAGATAATAAGCTCCATCAGCCATGACTTCATCTAATGACCGCTTAATGAAAAACACGGTGTGCATCGTAGCGATCCGGGGAAAAGAATATCTTAACCTTTCATTGCTTTTCCTTTTCCCATTTTACGAGAATCCTCCAGGCTCCTATGAAAATACTTTACCCCCACTGGACACTCTTCATAATGAGCCCGTGCTGTTGTTTTGGGTGGATGAGAGGTCACTGTCATTAGGCTGACGAGGACCTCCCATTGTGCTAATTTGTCTTAAATGTTTCTGCTTTATTTTTGCCAAGTTGACTCACTGACTACCTGCAGTATGTTATCCGGTGACATTTTGAAAGCGAGGGGACAGATGTGATTTTGTTTGGGTAGCGATTGTGTACGAATGCTTCATCAACACAACAGGGAAGCTGTAGAATTGCTGCACCAGGACTTGTTTGTAGCTTTGGTGGTTTTCTTGAACTGGTGACATTCATGTGTTCGTGGCTGAGTCAGGATTACAGTAGTGACCCATGCACTAACTTTCCAGGAGGCCATTGATCAGTACGACCAGTCACTGCAGTCTTAGGTGTACATTTANCATCCAACGGCCTTCACACAGGAGCTCAGAGTAGCCATTACTGTATTACAAACACATTTTTCGCATCATCTTGTGCACATTCAATTTGGAACCTTCATGTAACTTGTAGCTGCAGATCTGGGGCCTCATTTATAAAACACTGCGTCAGATACTAAAAGTGTGCGTGTGTCCCGAGCGCATGGCGCACCTGAAAGTGGCCGGGTCATGACCCAGACCATCCTGACCCACATGGTCCTGACCCACACGATCCTGCAAAGAGGGACACCATCAGTGCAACCAGTGGAGTGACAGACAAACTAAGATACATGCAGTCATGAGCAACATGTGTGATGTCAGCCTTGACTGCCAGCTCCATTAAAGATCAAAAAATGAAACATGCTGGCCGGCTCATTCCAAACGCCGCATGACACCGTCACAGAGTCTTGCTCCTTGTTGACATTCTTCATGTTGGGGAGGTGGCTGTTGGTGGGGGTCCTCATGCTGTGGGGGAGGGAGGCCAGGTGGGAGGGGAATGGCATTCCTCAGAGCCACGTTATGCAGAACACTACAACCTGTGGTTCTACACACCTTTGTTGGGTGATACAGCAGTCTGCCCCCCAAGGCGTCAAACACCGCCACTGGTTTTTTAGGAGGCTGATGGCTCGCTCCATAGTGGAGTGCCCACGAACATGGGCCACATTGAAGCACACCTCTTCTGCAAGTTGGTTAAAGGGGTGAGGAGTCAGCGCCTGAGGGGGAAGATAAGATAAGATATGCCTTTATTTATCTCACAGTGGAGAAGTTCACGCTGTTGTTAGCAGCATTAAACACAGAGATACACACATACGAGACAGAAAAAAAAAGTACATATAAATAATGATAATAAATAATAAGAAGAAGAAATAATAAGAAATATTGCAAACAAAAGAGAGTAGTGCAAACAGAATATGAAAATGGGCTCTGAATGGGGGTATATAGAAAAGATATATATATATATATATATATACATATATATATTTATATATATAAAAGATAGGGAATAAATATGTAATAATAGTAATAATAATAATAACAACAACAATAATAACAATAACAATAATAACAATAATAAGCAGTGCAAATGTAGATATATACATACATACATATTGAGAGGTAGTGCAAATAACTAGTGGAGTTTAAATAAATATTGTTAAATATGAGTAATGCTCTTTTTTGGTATATTAGCTATAGGGGATATTGCACGTTGTGGGTCTACTGGGAACATAGCTGGTTGTAGAGTCTCACAGCAGAGGGGAGGAAGGACCTGCGATACCACTATCACCTGCAAGGTATAACAGAAGAGTAATTATAAATCAGGCTTTGATCATTAGAATTTCCACAGTGGTGTTCATGTGCTTACCAAGAAGGCAGCCATCATGCACAGCACCAGCCTGCAGTCTGTTCCCTCCTCTGCTGTGCATCAGGATGAATGAGTCGTGTGGAGCCAAATGTATGAGATGAATCTGGCTTCAATTCACCATCTCACCGTCGACAAAACGGGGCCTGAAAGATGCGTACGCCACTTCCCACACAAACGTTGTGATTTATTTAAAAAACTTGGCAGGAAAATGTGCACAACGGTACAT